>NW_015151861.1:94030-95512 GCF_000732505.1 Cyprinodon variegatus
ACATGATGTAATAACGTAAAATCAAGGGCCCAATGAAAAAAAAAAAAAAAAAAAAAAACGGCGTTCCCCTTTAAGGTTCCAGTCTGTTACTATTATAGTACTGTGTTAGTAGTGTTTGTAGTCTTTAGACTTCTTCACATTTAGTATATATTCTTGGGATTTGATTTGTGACCAAGAGTAGCATAAAACAATATCTGTTTTACAAATGTTTCCAACATTTGGAGAATGTATTATAATGTAAACTTTTTTACAATTTCACAGAATGAGGTAAAAATGTGTGTAGGTGGAGAGAAAAAAATGAAATCGAAGAGAAGCAACAGTTGTCTGATTGATTTGGAAAGGGCTTGAAGACGCTCTTCAGACTATTTGAAATCCATCATTCTGCAGAGAGAAACTTTGACAAGTGACGAACCTTTAGGACAGAAGCTCATATCTAAGATCATTTCTAAGCTCAGACCCTGCAGAGCTCAGCAATAATAGAAAAAAGAGCTCAGATGTTATGGGCCTCATTTAAAATGTTATCATGGGGATTCATGAAACAATAACAAAAAGACTGAACATGTATTAAAAACATTTTAAGGAGTTGAAAGAAAAAGCTTGTTTGCTCTAAGTCAGGGGTCACCAACCTTTTTTAGGGCTGAGGGCCACTTCAAGGGTGCCGAGACTTAGGAAGGTCAACCATTACTGACCCATGAACTGCAAGGGTTAGCCTTAGCTTAAACTTTGTTCATTATCAACATATTTTTATTATTTCTGTTAATTTCTAAGTTTATTTAGACATTGTCATTTTGAAATCTCTATAAATTATTAAAAAGAAGAGCAACAGAATAAAATAAAATTTCAAACTTAGCCCACTGGTGGGTTGTTCTTTATATAGAAGACTCTGAGGGCCCCCCATGTGGTCCTTGAGGGCACCTTGGTGCCCACGGGCACCGTGTTGGTGACCCCTGCTCTAAATTGTGGGCTTGCTTTTTGCAGAGTTGTATCTGTGTGAATAAAACAAGACATCTGTAGCATTGTCCTCCAGGGAGATGTTTGGCCATAATGCACTCAATCATATTTGGAAAAAATCATGCACTCAATCATATTTGGAAAAAATCAAACACAGCATACCAGCACAACCCCCACATCTACTGTTAAGCATGGAGGTGGAGGGGTGATGGTTTGGGCTTGTTTTGCATTCGAAGGACTTTGCATTCATCAGACTCTAGGAATCTCCTGGAAACCAAAGCGTCTTTAAGTCAAATGTGAGAACTAGATGATCATGTAGTTCAATCATTGTTCCAAGATGATCATCAACTGGAAAATGTTTAAAAAACCAGCAGCAAACCCACATCAGGAAGTCCAAAAAAACCCCAAAAGAATCAAGGTGGTAAAATGGTCCAGTTAAAGTCCAGACCTTAACCTTATTTAAAGCTAACCTGACTCCGCCAGATGGATTTGCTCCGCATATCCATCTGGAAACCTTTCGTTGAAGTAATT
>NW_015151861.1:95863-108003 GCF_000732505.1 Cyprinodon variegatus
TGGTAAAGACCATAGCAGTGTAAAATCCGGATCACCCAGTCACCTGCAGTTGGAATAAACTACATTTCTGTTTCCAGTAGCTGTGAAAGATGAACAGCGATGAGGTAATTAATGTAACTGCGATGAAACAATGTCGGTAAGAAACAGTTAACTTTAGTTTTGTACCGTATTCACTCACCGCTGAGAGCCTTGAAAAAGATAAATATAATGTTAAGTTTCATGATTTCTCAGTAAACACACGTTAGATCCCAACAGGAAGGTGCCGCCTGAAATTCAACCGGAATAAACAATATACAAATTCATAGAGAATTTTAGTCCCATCGACTTTCGTCTTTATAAAGAATAAGGAAAGGAGGAAATCACCTAATCCGTAAAGCAGGCTGCACATTTGTAATTGTTTAGTGTGGCGGGGTTACTGCCCCCCTCCTCAGAGTTGCTTAGTGCTGGTGAAAGTGATGCAGACGCCCTCGCGTCATGACAGAGGTGTCATTCAACTAGTTGTAAGTTGACGCATAAAGTTATGAAGATATTTTATAAAGGTTGAAAAGTTAACTTAATGTTGGTTTAAAGTGGTGAAAAATAAAATTCCTCCTCAAAGGTGAGATAAAATCAGACAAAAGATTCTTTGAGAGATCACTGCTACAAGCTGCTGAGTAAGGTTTGTACTTTGCTTTTGGGTGTGAAATAATAAATGTATTAAAGTTCACCATGTTCTCCATTAAACTTCTAACTCTGAAATAAACCTAAACAGTCTGGAGTTTTAACTTCTTCTCTCTGAATCACTTTGTGTTCCAGGTGTCCCTAAAGTCTCCAGAAGCAGTCGTCATTTTGCCGATCTTCATCGGAAACATCCCCGTCAACTTGTCCCCAGCCAGGTCTATAGCCACCACTCCCGCCTTGGCGCCGGTACCGTGCGCTGCCGGAGTGATGCCCAGCGCCCCGCCGGTCGAGGAGGATCCAGAGGGCGGGCTTTGCGCCGGAGGGTACACCAGCGAGGAGCTTCCCACCAAAAGCCACTCACAGCAGGATCCCTCAGGTCAACCTGTCACCATGTCGCCCAGCGCCTTCAGCCACGCCCCGGGCGCAGCGATGCCACCTTGCAGGCGCCCCGATGCATCTGCTCCGCTCTTCTGCTTGTCCACTGGAGCCACCATACCTTTCTTCACAGAGGGAGATGTAAATCCAATCCCCACCTCCTGTTCTCTCATCCTTCCCCCAGAATACAGCAGCTCTGACTACCCTCACGGTGAGCAACTAAAAACCCATCCATCCTTTCAGTTAGATGTCAGTCTCTCCATTTATCCACCAAGTTTTCAGGCTGCCTTCTCCCTGTCCATCTGTCCCTCCTTAATTTTTCCAGGACACCAGTCAGTTTGTCCATTGATCTTTCTATCCTTTAATTAATATGCCATTTTATAAGGCGTTCTGTCAATTAGTGGTCTGATTTATACATTTTTTCCTGTATACGGTGCAGGTCATCTTCTTACTTTCTCCCCTTCAGTACCATTGGTTCATTAATGTTGAATTCTCTCCATCTTCTACTTCCTGACTGTTGGTCTTGAGTATGAAGTCAGCAACTAACCGTGTCTCTTAACAGGCGCCATTTTTGGGGTCCATAAGCACTGAATACAACAAACATGATTTTGCATCCAATCTGACAGAAAACTGTGTTTTAAGAGGTTGTGATGCTCCGCTCACATTGACAGTGAATAGAGATGAACACACCTGACATGGTTCCCTGCTAGGGGCTTGCGTAGCTCTGACTGGTCTATTTTAGTCGGACTACACAGCAATTCAGCGGATATTTCATGGGTCTGACAGGAAGAGAGAAGCAATTATAAAGTAAAAAACACATCCACTTTAGGGGAAAATACTAAATAAAATCTGTCAATTCCAAGAGGAAACAATCAGGTTTGTCCTGTTGGAATCACACAGAGCATGGGATGGGAGACTGGGACATAAACAATCAATAAAACAATAAACTGGATCATTTAGCTACAAGAAGGGTTGAGAAGGACAGAAAATAGAGAAAAAATAAAATATTGATCCTATTTGAACAATAAAATAACAAGTGACATCGCAGGGAAGCCCAGTTTATTACTTTCCTCTATGAAGGAAAAAAAAGCATTAACTAACTTTGTAGCCACGCTGTCAGTTCTTTATTTTTATTTTTTTCACAGCATTTTTAAAATCTGACCCCCTCAAATGTGGAAAAGTTCAATCATTGTGTAGTGTGAAGGAAAATCGCATCAGAGATTAAAAAGCTGCCCAGGGCTACACACACAGCAGTATTATGGTGAAGCACAGTATGCATTACTTCGCCGCTTGCCTGTGGCAAAGTTTACACGATATGAATATAAATTAGAGTTACAACTTTGCTACAATACCAGTACAAATAACAAATTCACAGATTTACAAGCACAAATCAGGAGTTAACAAATAGGAATTACACATTTATGAGATTTGTGAGTCATATGTAAAATTGTGATCCATGTTTATTGTTTGGGGAATTTAAGATTTGAGCTTCTAACCCTAACCTGTTTTCATAAATGTTAAACTTGTTCTCTCATAGATGAAGATCTAATGTCATGTTTTTATGAGTTGACTACAAGAAACATGCACAAATCCTATATTTATTTAATTCAATTTAATTCAGTTCATTTATATAGCGCCAATTCAAAACACAAGTCATCTCAAGGCACTCCACATTTAAAATATTGAATTTTTATTGACAAATTCAGACATCTACACATACCAGTTCATTAGGGCTGAAACAATTAATCATATTAATCATGATTAATCGATTATTGAAATAATTGTCAACTAATTTAGTAAT
The DNA here is from genome assembly GCF_000732505.1 of Cyprinodon variegatus. Lineage (NCBI taxonomy): Eukaryota > Metazoa > Chordata > Actinopteri > Cyprinodontiformes > Cyprinodontidae > Cyprinodon > Cyprinodon variegatus. Next base: position 98,700 of record NW_015151861.1, read on the forward strand.
CGATTAATCGTTAACTGGAGTTTAGATACTCTAAAACAAGCCTTTAGCATACAGAGCGACCCACATAGAGCAGCAGTTATATCAAAATTGAAAAATATCTAAAGATTTTGCATTTGTTCTTCTGTTAATATGTTCCATCAGAACTCCTGCAGTGGAAACCTTTTAGTTTCCCCTGGTTTGATTTTGTAAAAAAATCTTCTTTAAGGAACCTTTTTGCTATCCGATTATTAATCAATTAATTGAAAATGTATTGACAGATTAATCGATTTGGAAAAATAATCGTTATTTGCTGCCCTAATGTTTATTTACAGTTATCTGACACCATATTTGTCCACCAGTACATCCATCCATCCATAACTCATAAACCCTTCAGTCTTTGGCTGATTGTCGCCCTCTTTGCTTCTGTGTTTCAGAACCTCCTCCATCTTATGAAGAAAGCTGCAGCACTGTGGACTCCAGTATAAACAGTGGAGAGTAGAGAGGAAGCTGGAAACGAAATATCATGGCCACTATCTGTATGCACTCCTTTTTAAAAAAAAAAAAAAAACCCCGGAGACGCTGGAACGAAGGCCTCACCCTGCAGACCCTCTAAGGATTGTATCTGTTGAGGATTTAAAGGGATTCGTGGTTCCCCTTTATGTCACAGCTGGTGGCGTCAGACACAACAGGGGAACACCGTGCCTAAAGGAAGTACTCATCAGATCAATATTTAGTATATTCTTTCGCTGGACCTCTTTTATTCTTTCAAGAGTGTAAAATCTGTTTTTATTTCAGTGGATGGTTACTTCTGTGATGCCTTTAGACTAATTGTAGCACCTGATTGTTTTTGATTGGACCTCTCAATGTGACTCTTATAACAAGTCTGTACAGATGGGGGTTTGGCTCCCAGCTTTCCTCATCCTCAAACAGGCAGAGCTGTCTTTATAGTGGATATAAAAAGTAAACCAGGAGCTAAACGTGCCAGTTTCTCTGCTCAATCCAGTGTCTGACAGCAAAGAGGAGGAAAAGTACAGAATGTAATAGAAACCGCTTTTCTGGAGGATGTTTGAAGAAACTCTGATTTTCTAGTTTTATCTCCATTCTTCTCCACATTTTGTGGTATTAGAGCAACAAACATGATGATATTTATGTAGGTTTTTCCATAACAAACCAAACCAAAAGCAGAACAGAACTTTAAAGTGGAAGAGAAATGACAAAAATGCTTTTTTTAAATTAGTTTCAACTCAGTTCAAGTAGATTGAATTCTTTTGGCATCAAAACACACTTTCAAAGTTCTGTCCAAAAAATTCCAACCCAAATTGAACTTTTGATTTACTTCTAAACCTCCCAGAATGTGCTGTAACATTTTAGAGTCATCTGCATTAACATATTCTCTGGTTTTCTGGGAGTTAATGGATGTTTTTTCTTCGGTATTAAGCTACTTTTTCGCACATTTCTGCACAGTTTTTTTTTTTACAGAAAATGCCTGAATTATAATCAGTAAGGATCAACAAGGTTACTATAAGTTTGAATATTAACAGAAAAGCAATCAACAGAACAATCGAGCAAATCTGACTCCATGAATAAAAATTGAGAGGTTATTTATTAAACTGAGCATTTTCAAAAATTCATTCTGTCAACTTGTGTTGGTTCAAAGGTAATTTATCTGCCAATAAGCCCAAGTTTTTCTTCAACAAGTCTGAAAAAACCCGATAGCGCCCTCCTGTGGTCAGTTCTGATAGAAGCTTTTTGTTAACTGGCCTTCAGATCTGCAGTTCTCTCATATCCGGCCATCCAAACGGAGTCATTGCATCTGTTTGGTCTGCTGTAATTCACACCAGATCAGGGTTTCTGCTGTGGTCTTGTCCTCTGAAGGAGCCTAAAGGTCATTTTGGTTGCCTTAACGCTTATCTAGTGTAGATGACAATGTAAATGTGCACAATTGCAGCACTTTCTGAGAGTTTGAGTGCATGAATTCAGAGGAAGCACCTGAATATATGTGTGTGTGTCTGTGTGTGTTTTAGGGGTGAAAAGATAGTCGATAAAAAAACTAGATGCTGAGCTTTTTTCCTGCTTTAAATTCCATTTTAACCTGCTGCTGTGTCATCCTCTAGTGTTAAACTGTTTACTTTTCCTCTTGTTTTATTCCCTGCTTTTATAAATCATTTTCTTTGAAAAAACTCCACGACAGATATTGGCTCATGTCTGCAACCGGCATTTGCAGATAGAACATGTCTGTTGTATTTTTGCACATTAAAAATCTTTATTTTCATGGTATTCATAAGAGGGAAAAGAAAGTAAAATGTAAGACTGATTGTTTATTAGTTTTTTTCTGTTGTTTAGAGGAAATGTCTCTATCTGTACTGCTGATTGCTTATCAAGCAGGTCTACTATGCTGTCAAAACAGGGTTCCTTCACGCAATTTACAAATTATGGAAACAAATGAAACTTGTTTTAAACATTTTAATAAATCTGGATAGGTAAAATAAGTCTGAATATCCGTAATATTCTTTTTTTTTTAAATAATAAAACATCACCATTAGATCTAGATTAGTTGTTTTCAAACATACCATGTTTAATAGATTTATAGAAAATAACAAAACCTGAACCTAAACCGATATTTAAAAGGAGATTTAACTTCCTTCTGATAAGACGTTTGTATTTATGGTAACCTATAAATAGTTTTATTGTTGTACCATCTCTCCTGTTCGCTATCGCTATCATGACACCGAAGGATCCGTTTGTAACAATAGAATTTGACCTCTTATATCGAGATTTGAGGAACATTTTATTATTTTTCACAAAAGATAGCTCAGGATCATATTACCTTAAGATGATGTGGTCAAAATGGTAAAGTGATTAAAAAAGCTTAACATTCATACATGTCAGGATAAAATATTGCAGGGAACGGGGCTTGAAGTTGGTAGCTTATCATAAATATTTGCTCAAGACACTGAGTTAACAAATTAGGTATGAAACTATAAACCCTTATTTGCTTAAAAGCCTTCATCATATTATTTTTTTCCTAATTTAACTGTTGTTGGGTCATAAAGGGCTTTTTCTTTATTGTCTCTAAACTTTGAGTGAAAAATTAAGGATCTTTGTGTCTTATCTGAGAATAATTGCACAGTGGTTATGAAGCTCAAGATCATGAGATAATTGTCATATATAAGAATTGGTGCATGATTTTTTTGATGATAAATAACCTCAAGAAAGTGAGGTTGATGTGATTAAAGGAGCTTGAGGTCCAGGATTCTTGAATTTATGAAAAAAAATGCTTTTATCAGGCTTAGAATCAATTATCTTAAGATTATGTGAGATAATATAATTAAATGCATGACAAATATCTGCAAAATACTTGGGCTTTTAATGTGTTTAATGACCTAATGATGGAGGATTATCAGGTTATCCTTTTTTTTTTAGCCCAGTTTGGGAGCATTAATTGATTTGAAAAAACAAATGTAAAAATTTGCACCCAGTAGCATCACATATTATTGCTTAAATTTTTGAGGTGTTTGGATTTTGAGCTTTAAAATGTGAAGGAACCCTGTTTGATGATCTGCCCCTTCCTCTTAATGTGTGAACCTAAAGCACAACTACTGTACTAAATGATGTTTGGTGTGATTCCCATTGTTTTCTGATAACAAACCAGATGATGTCAGTTTTGTATTGATGAAAAGAGGAAATCAGTGCTTCGTTGGGGTTCAGATTCATCCTTACACAGGGGAAGCGCTCCAACAGATTTAATTATGTTAAAGTTTCTCTAGCAATGTGACTGCATGCCTTAAACCATTTGGATTTAACTCGACATTAGCCTGTTCTGGACATTTTATTTCTCCAAAGGACATTCCCACTGGACTGTGCCAAGTGCACTGATGTAGCTCAAAGAAGCAGACACTGGACCGTAAATCTGTAAAGTTCTGTTTTTATACCCGTTTTAGAAAACATATCACCCATTTCTGGACGTGCTGCAGCAGCTCCTTGAAGTTCATTTCTTGCTGCCTTTTTTAGTTGTTTATTTTTACCAAAAGGTACTATAGCTTTATGAAACTCCATTGTTATGTTTTTTTCAGTTTTTTTTCTTTTACTTGTAAATAAGTGGCATCTAGTTTTGTATTTTTTTACATGTAAACCGTTTACAGGTGCCGTCTGGATATACTGAGAAAAGCAACTCAACCAGTACATGTAATGTTTCCATTGACAGTGCAGAGTCGGGTTGTACTGTATAAAATGATAATAAAGATCACATGATGGGTTTTTGTAGTTTAAATAATCTGCTTTTTGCTGGGAAAGATATTTTATGATGCTGATTTTTTCTATTTTTGCTTTTAGTTCATTAGCTTTCCAAACTTTGATTTGCCACGGTGCACAATCATTTTCTCTCATACCCTAATTAGTGATTATGCAACCCTTATAAAACACATTATGACAACACTGTTATGTGTGTTGTATACTTCTAGGGGGATTTTCAGCCACTGTCCTATGCAGAATTTGAGTTTTAAGTTTTATTTAACAAACTTTTCCCATATAGGTGCAAAGATAGTTTTTGATTTTCTTTTTTCTTATGTTTACCTTTTAGTGGGATCCCAACTTCAGGAGGCAATCTATTTTATTTTGCTTATTTTTCTCTGCAAATATGAACATAGTTTAAAATTTTTTTTATAGCTCTATAATATAATTATATAATAATTTTATACCAAGATATAAACACTAACCAAAAATGAATGAAAGCTTAGTGGATTTTTCTGAATTTTCTGAATTAATTTTATCCATTTACACTTAGAAGGCTGTGATCAAAGCAATTCTTTTTCTATTGGCTAAATCCCAGAATATCATGATGGAGGATTTTTAAAACACCTTTAAATTCGGAAGGTTAGATTCATTTTTAATGTATTTTTGTAAAGTGTATTTTTTTAAGTATATGATGTCAGCACAAGTCTAGAATCTTTTATTTCTAAATAGTGTTCTATTTTTAATCTGTATTCACTAAAATAACTAATTAAGATATAATTATAAATACATATTTTAGATTAAAATGCGCGCTTGAAGACAAACGGAATGAGGTGTAAATACCCTCCTGCTCAGTTCACCGTTTCAGCCAGGTCAACCTCCGGCTAAATGCGACGGAGCAGATCCACTTCAAAACGCCGCGATAAACCGGAAACGTTCGGCCTTTTCCGTGGATCACATGACTTCCGTTTATGACTGCAAAAACGTAAAGGCGTCATAAACAAAAAACAGAAGCTTTTGCTTAAACCTGCCTGTGCTTTGTAGGCATCAGGATGCATTCATTTTATAATAAAAAATATGATATAAAGCTGTTTTTTCAGGGCATTTATTTGCAAGGCTTTGTTTCCCTCTTAGTTTGTTACTTGGAATGTAACGGCTGTAAAAACTCAATTACCCGTGAGCCTCTTCGGGTGATTTAAGTCACGCGTTAAGCCGCTTTCCTGCTGCTGCTGCTGTGATTGTATTCAGTGTTGACTGTGGTTAGGCTGCATTCAGTCGATGGAGCTTCTGTCGTCGGTTCTCCGACAGCTGAAAGTTTTGATGGGACCCGAATTCAACAGCAACTGAAAGCGTCTGTTAGCTTCACGGCACCAACATGCAGGTAGGTGATTGTTCGGTGTTCACACAAAGGCTGCATTCTGCCGAGATATTCTTTAGCTAAAACTTTAAAGTCACTACATTAGCTGGTTAGTTTGTGTTAAAAGGCAAAGTGGCGTCATAAAAGGGGCGGTGGACCCTTTGTTTGTGTTTTCAAATATGCTAATATAATCTAGTTTATATTTAACAAACTGCGTCCTTTAGTGTCACTAGAAGCAAAATATGGGTCAATAGGAAGATTAAAATATCTCTACTTATCACGGCTTTTCCACTAATTAAGAAAAAAAACGTCTTGCAGGTTATCTATCTCTAACAACACTTTGCATTTTTAAAGGGTAAAAAAAAAACGTATATTGATTAATTTATAGATAACCTGTTGAGTTATTTAGCTTAAGTTTAAGTTTCCCTGTCTTATACCTGGAAAACAAAAAAAGGATAAAATAAAGCTCATCCAGATGCCATGGAGAGAAATATGCATTTGGTTTATTTTTATTGTTCTAAAACTATTGACGTTTTGATTAAATATCAAGAGTTGCACATAAAATTTAATAATTATAATTAGAAAGAGATTTTGAAATCTGGTTTGTTTGGACTTTGACTGCTTTTTTCCTCTTTACTTAAAATCTGATTTCTGTTCCTCTGCCTTTTTTTTTATTTTAATTTTTATTTCTTCATTGCATTTTTGCTTGAGATAATGGTTAACCACGTTAACCATTATCTCAAAACATGACATGTCTTGTGATTTTTTGATGATGTATTTAATCTAACTTTCTATATTCTATTTGACACTTGGAATAAAAAGTAAAAGTTTGACTTAATGATTTAGAACATTGTGGGTATTTGATGCCAGCAGCTGGTATTTTGGTGGCAGTTCTCTGAAACTGGGCAGGTACAGAACAATAAAAAGCCGCCAGAGGAAATCTTTCAAAGTAAGAACTGTAATCAATAACCATGTTTTCATTTTAAGTCAGAAGGGCATGGATCTGTTGTGTGATTTGTGGTTCTTTTGGGATCTGGGTCGGTTTGCCCAAACGGTAACCACTTCTCTCAATGCAATACTGCAATGCTAATTAAAATGAATTACAGCTTCTTTATACACTTTGTTGAAGTCCCTTTATTGTTTCTCCTTCCTAATAATATTTGCTCAGATGACTGTTTGCACAAGTCAAATCGAATGAAAAAGGACAATGTTTGTCATCTAGGAAGTTAAGCAATTTAGTTTGAATAATATATCAACTGTTTTTTTTTGTTTGTTTTTTTTTTACATTGGCCCCTTGATACCATAAAGAATAAATAATGAACAGTTTAGTTTGTGCCTTCAACTTGTTGCCCATAGGAAGACGTTACTTGGATATTACAAAACCGAATATCTTCAGAACAGCTCCAAATTACACAAAACTAATATGGGTGAGTAGAACATGATGTAATAATGTGAAATCCAGGAGCCAATGTAAAAAAGAAAACGGTGTTCTCCTTTAAAGCAGACGGCTTAAAAAAAGTCTTTACTGTCAAACATTTAGCTGTACCAGCAGCAAAGTGAAAGGGAATCTGATTTCACACAAGAATATAAGAAATATAAAAACTGAAAACTAAGAATATGAAACTACAGTAGGAGCAAAATTAAACCCTAACGAAAATATTATAAATGCTAATTTCTGTAGTAATGAGCCACTGTATTAGGTGATTTTTAAATTTTAATTTGAATTCTCCTCCCAGCCAGTAAATAGCCCGATCTTCTGCTTTCATTTCGTACTTTTTGCCAGCAGGTTGTCAGGTCGCTAAAAACTGATTTTTTTGGCATTAGCAGTTTGGTTTTACAGAAGAAAAGCAGGAACCTCAGCATTGCTTATGAGCCCTTTTTCTTTAGTTGGCACCAGGACTTAAGCTTGACTGATGTTCACTTTTCATTTTGCTCCTTTAATGTTTTTGTGTTTGAGTCTTAGAAATATAACACAGAGAAACCATTTCTCAGTTCAATCACAGACCCACCAGCATCTGGCAATATCTGAGCTCCGTCTCACCTGACTTCAACCTGCTTTTCCCGTTGGTGCAGAATTCTTTTTTTCCCCAACATTTTTCCTTGTAACTAGAACTAAATATTTGCATATTTTGGATCCGTTCTAATTTGTAAAACCATTATACTATATTTTTGGTCAGTAATAATACTGTTATTCTGCACCATCTAGATATTATATGGATGTTGTTTTTGAAACTACTTTGTGCACCAAGAAAGTGTCAGTCTGCTACTGAAGGAGCTCTGCTACAGCTTCATCTTTTTATACCCCATTTACACCACCCTTTTGAAACCTGTAGTGGGAAAAAAGTATTCAACTATTCATCCTAGTTAAATAAACAGAGATTGATGGATTTCACTCAGTCGGCACATTTATTCATATCTTTGCAAAGAGGGAACAGTTCATCATGCAGCCCTTATGGCACAGCATTCTACCCTGGACAGCGTTCGTTCTCCCTTACTTACAACAATGGAAAGTAGTCGGAGTTGAAACAAATTACAGACACTTTGGTTAAACAGTAACATGTAATGAATAAACCTTGTGAAAGAATCTGATTTGTTATGGGAAGAAGCTATGTCTGGTCTACAAACACCATCCTGCAGGGAAAGGCGTGGCCTTGAAAGTGAAACAGACTGAGTGAAAACTTTTATAGTGAGTAAATGGGATAAATTAATGTATAATAGAAGAGAGATAAAAAATTTTCCGGCAACAAACCGTGCCGAGAGCGTTCCGAGCACGGTAACAGAGATAACTGTTAAGTGTAAATGGAACGCAAACTTAACCGGACCATGCCAGACTCAACCGAACCGTGCTAAACTAGAACTTAGCCCCATTTACACCACCCTTTTGATAGAGTGCCGAGAACGAACTCAGCACAGTAACTGAGATAACTGTTGAGTGTAAATTGAACGCAAACTGAACCGGACCATGCTAGACACAGCCGAAGAGCGCTAAATCTAGTACTAGTTCAACAGTAGGGCTCAGCGAGCTTCAGTTGTTGCTCGGATCTCTGATAACAAAGAGTGCATGAGCAGACTGCTTCATCTCCTTACACTCAGCTTCCAGTAGTTGGCAGTAATGGACATCAGTAAGTTGCTTGCCAAACGCCATAAAACAAAAGAGGAGGGACCTGAAAATAACAATCAAAATCTTCTCAACACTACATAATTCCCAAAAGCTGACTCTGTCAAATAAATAAACTAAAGGCTGACTTGCGGAAAACAACGAAATATCATAACTAAAACCATACATAACTTCCTGAATGTTGTAGGCGCCGCCCTTTTGATGTACTTGATTCCCTCATTCAATCCTAGCAGTAGTACCATAGATCGTCACTAGGAGGCGAGGATGAGTGCTAACGTTGTATGTAAATGATCATAAGGAACCAAGCTTGGCATGGTTAACTGATCCAAGCTCGGTCCTAACTCGGCGCGGTTCGGTTTCAGAGGGGTAGTGTAAATAGGGCACTAGTTCAACAGTTGGGCTCGGCACGGTTCGGTTGTTGCTCGGTTCTCTAATGACAAAGAGCAGATGAGCAGAACGCGTCATCTCCTATTTAGAATCATCTGACACATTTTGCGGGTTTTCTGGTGTTTCTGGATTTGCAATTAAAAGATCTCTTCACCTGTTCGCAACACGAACGTCTTCTCGGCCTGTTAACGATAAATGGCATCAAAAGAGCGCGGTGCGACTAGGGATGATGC
>NW_015151861.1:109268-114028 GCF_000732505.1 Cyprinodon variegatus
CAAAAAAGTACTCCAGAGTGTTGTTCAGCATGGGGGTGAGTAGAAAATGAAGGCTAATCATGTTTTGGGTGTACTATTCCTTTAAAACAGCATTTGGTCCTGTTGCTCACCTGGACTAGTGGAAAACCCTGCGTTTCTCAATCATCTGGAAGGATAAGCTCCTAATGATCAGCCTGCCTGTTGACTCATGTCGTCTGTATTTGGTTTTACTCTATAATCCTTTAAAACATCTGCTGTTTTCCCAGAAAAGACATTATGCAGAGCTTATACGCTTTAACAGTCAAAGCTGTTTTTTTATTTTTTTTTAATCTAACGTCTCCAATGTTTAGAAAAACAAAGGAACAATTAAACGGTGAAGGAAGCGATCCAGCTAAAATAAAAACCAGTTCTTCCTCTTTCACGGCGCCTCGGATTTTTTTAATGAGTAACCCTGTTCATGAAGTCACGTACGTGAGGTGATGTTTAATCTGTAGATCTGCTATCTGAGTTAGGAAATGAAACAAACTGGAAGTTTTCTTCAGATCGGTGACTGGGCGTTTGGAGGGTGTTGTCAGGCTCTGAGGGCAGCTGCTGAGAGATCCTCCAGGCTGGACAGGTGGAAGATGGGAGGAGAGCCAGGCTGTCAACAGAACAACGGAACGAGTGTTTCAATCCCACATCCACAGCAGCTGGAGAGAACAAAGCATCGCTCTGATAATGAAAAAAAAAAAAAAAACACACAATAGAACCTGTCTGGATAGAGATCAGTTCGCAAACATATGATTCAATTAGCTTGATTCTTCATGGATCACACTGAATATTTGAGTTTGACAGTGAAGAAAAAGGCTTTTCCTAAAATTTTCCTGTTTATTTTTAGCTTTAAGCTTATTAATTACACATTTTCTCAGCAGCATTACGCCGTTCAAAAACCCTGAAAAGAACTTGCGCATCAAAGGCTATGTTCACACTGCAGCCTGAAGTGACCCAAATCCGATTTTTCTTTGCCCACATGCGACCTGGATCTGATCTTTTCATGGCTGTCTGAACATCATAGATCCGATTTCTTCCAATCCGACCCAGGCCACTTGGCTATATGGTCCTGAATCCGATACGAATTTGATCTTTTCAAATGCGACCCGTGTGTGAACGCCGAGGTCGCATTCATCCGACCTGAACGTCATTAATACCGAACAAAGGTCACTATTCTGGGTCTTGCTATGAAGAAGCGGCAAGAAAAACAACAACCTTTGCTGATGATGATGTGGAAAGCAGTATTTATGTTTAACCATATTGAAAAGATTGAGTTTTTATGGTTGGAAAAGACTGCTAACTGCGCGCCGGCACTACCATCCATGTTTACTTCCGTAAACACGGAGCACGCTGGCCTGTGACATCATTGCGTCCTCTACTGCGCATGCGGGACACTTGCGTTGTATGACTGCAGTTCACACAGGAGATCAAATACAAGTTGCATATATTTGGAAATATTAACGACAATGCAAAAAAAAAATCGGAATTGAGCATCAAGGCCCGCAGTGTGAACGTAGCCTAACATGGACATCCACTGATGTAGGGTTTTTTTTTTTTTTTTTGAGGCCAACACAATACCGATTATTTTGTTTTTCCTTATATCACCCTAACAATTATATCCCTGAGACGTGCGGTCGACTTTTATTTTTTGGGGGCTATTTAATGGAGGCAGCATATTCCTTCTTATTCCTCTGTTTACATGATTAAAAATGACACAATGATATCAAATGTCACCAATGTCTCTCAGTTTAGAGATATTAAGAAATGAAACAGGAGATTAATAGCAAAGGGAGCAACAATGAATGCACATATTGGTCATAAATGATGCGTACAAAAAAAAATTAATGTTGGCCAAATATATCAGCAAGCTTATGTATTAGTTTGCCTTTGATTTAAACTCCTTTACACAAAGAATACAAAAATATATTAATCAGACCGAAGCTGTATAGCTTTATGGCATCTATTTACAACATAATTTAGTTAATCATGATTAATCGATTATTGAAATAATCGGTAACTAATTTAGTAATCAAGTGAATCATTAACAGGACTATAGAGACTTTAAAACATGCCTTTAGTTGACTGGCAAGATGGTAAGAAAATATATATAAACATTTTGCATTTTAGATTTTTTTTAAAACATTGTTCATCTGTCAATATGTTGAATCCAGAACTCTCAAAGTGGAAAACTCTGTGCTTCACCTGGTTTATTTTCATTAAAAGTCTTCTTAAAGATTCCGGCTATCCGATTATTAATTGATTAATCGCAAAAATAATTGATTTGCAAAATAGTGGTTGGTTGCAGCCCTAATATAATTACTCCTTTAGAATGGGAAAAGTTCTCCAAATAAACACAAAATAAAAATTCAAACCAACACAATACAATTAATGGAGCAGCTCTTTGTGTTGCTAGTTGTAAACTGCTGTTAAAGCTTTCTCTCCTGTTTTTTTTTTTATTTCTTCCAGATGACTTTTTATGCATCGAGCAGCGTCACGCTGCTTTTTGACTTCTGGGACGTCCATGGCCCTGCAGGTACGCAGCTCTCCTTCACTTCAGGGGAATGGGAATCAGTTTGGGTTGTTGATACGTTGCATAAAGTTGGCTCAGGCGATACCTCTGCTTCTGCTCATGATAACTTTAATTTTCTAGCGAGCAGGAATGTTGCTTTGTGACGGTATTCCCCCTGAGGATGTGGGTGGTGTCAGTGTAGAGATATTTTGATAATTAACTGAACACTGTGGGCTTCTGTCCTTAAGCTCAAGCTTCCTTTTCATAGGTGGACAGTTTTGTTTACTCCTGAACTCTGATATATGGGCATGTGGAGACGACACACTGGACTTTCAGGTTTATTTGTGGTTTCTATGCAGCTATGGTTTCTAAGAACCCTCATTAAAACAAAAATTAACCAGATGGATGATGGAACATTCTACAAACCTAAATACTATTGGGATCTGGTTAAGATACTCAGAAAAATAGACTGCCATAAAGTGGACTCTTTACTTCACACACAAGAGCCAAGTGGTAGGTGAAGTGGATTGGATCTGGTCATGCAGTGGTGATGCAGTGCTGGATTTCTGTGGTTTATCTGAAACAGAAAAGTCTTGTTTGGGAAAAAGTATAATTATAGATTGAATATAATAATTTTACTGTTTGCTATCAGATGAAGTTCATATCAGTGTCTCTAAGGACAGCTGGTGTTGGATTGGATAACTCTGGGTTATCTGATGGCTCCTTAAATCACCCCTGTTTAAAATGTGAATGTAGCATTACACTTATTATTGTTTGAATTAACCTATGAAACATAATATTGTACCTTAAAATTATCTCATGTCTTCCTTATTAAATTTCCACCTCTAGTCGACCACACATACCTCCACATAACAGGGACATAAGTAGTGTTCGAACAAAGACAAAAATGTTGGCAGCATTCCACCCCAAAATGCACGAAACAGCATTTCAGAGAGTTTAAATTTCAAAATTTTCCAGGGAGGATACCCCTGGACCCACACAAAGCCTAAAGATTTGACACAAAGTTGAATCAGATAAAATTTTGTGTATCTCTACCAATTCTTCTGAGTTTAATAATCAGATATCCAGTAATCCCAGAAGTTTGACGGATTAAAAAAACACTAATGGCCGAAGTACAGCTGAATGCAGGGTTGTTTGTGGATCAGAGGGTTTAACTTCATCCAGTCTTTTAGCCGAAATGGTGCCAAGTATAGTAGCTTGTTGGTTGATAAGAGAGAAGATCATATCAGCTACTTTTGCTCACACTGATCTTGTATAGATTGACTAAATGTTATCCTTGTAAAGTAAAATCAACAAATGTATCTATTTAGCATATATTATTCATGTTTAATAGCCTATCTAATTAAAACGCCCAAATAGTTTTTTAAAGATGGAGTGGAGAGTTAATTACCGTATTTTCACGACCATAAGGCGCACCGCACTAAAAGGCGCAGTCTCAGTTATGTGTGGCATTTCTGTATTTAACACACACATAAGGCGCACCGGATTATAGGGCGCGGGTTTTATATACCCGTACATATCCTCTACTACTTTTAAATACCTCTACTGCGTATTTAAAAATAGAGCGGGAGCAAAACTGAGTATGATTGTGCTTTATTCATGTATTTATTACAAAGTATTAATCAAACTTGGTAGCTGGCCATGAGACAGACACATCGCTGATGATCAGAGCGCTGTGATCACTCCTCTGAAACAGTTTATTGACGCTTAAATTAACTTCAAATGCCGAAATCTGCCGGCAGAATATGTTCGCTTTTATTATCCTGGTGCCTGTAGTTTAGATTATTTAGATGAAAAACACCTACCAGCTGCAGCGGTGAACCGCGAGGAGGCGACCCGGCCAGAGGCTGCTGTTGAATGGGATTCCTACTGTCGGCGCACCGCTGGTATGTGGGAGTCTGAGCGGCTCCGACAGAAATAATATTAGAAGGTGGGATTGTAATCTGGATGAACTGACTGCAATGATTAAGTTTTCAGGTGGATTTTCTCACTTAAAAACATTAAAACTACTTTATTCCCACTGATCACAGCAAATATAGCTTCAAGGCAAAGAAAGGATAGAGTAGCTCCGCCCAACGCGTGTCAGACACACTTTTGCACCGCACAGCCAGAGCAGCAAAGCTGCTTCAGCCGCGCGTCAGAACTAACTGGTACAAGCAGCAAAAATGAAGCAGCGGACGCGATTTTGCTGCTCTTGCTGTGTCTGGTGTGAAAGCAGCAT
>NW_015151861.1:115220-144425 GCF_000732505.1 Cyprinodon variegatus
GGTAATAGATATCTGGCAAGGCTACAGTACTATCTATAAATGGCTGAAGATGCTCATAAGTCGGCTGAGCCCAGTCGGGTTTAAAACATAATCAAGTCACTGAGAGCATTGTCAACATCTGTAGATTTTAAGTCTCCATCTCATTCTCTCATCTTCTTCATCCCCATCGACTCCATCTTCCCCTTCATTTTCCTCCTCTGAAGAAGCTCGGGCATAAAATGAGGGGCAGCAGCTGCAGGACCCATTCGACTGGATTCTGTTCATCCATTGAAATACCCTCACTTAACAAAGTTTCATAAGTATTTTATTATCGGCATCCGTTTAAGTGCGTATATCCACCATGATGGCTAGCCAATGTCCCAGAGTAGCCCTTCCAGGTTTGGTATGAGCAAAAGAAAAAAAAAAGATGGAACCAGAAAAAAAAGAGCATTTTTCTTTTAAGAAAATTGATTCTTTTTGATCATTATTATCTGAATATCTTAAACTCTATTGACTGCAATTAGCGATTGGACAGTACTTTCAATAAAACATTTTACCCCATCTTAAAGTGTTTATGTTCCAGGTAGAAATCACTTATTGCTCTTTTAGTAGTGAATAACTTGCTGACATGGTTTTAGTAGGACGGGTTTAAAGTTCTTTGCATCTCTAGAGAACAGCTTTACCAGGAATTTTAAAACATGTGAGAAAAGACCAGATGCTGCTGATCTTGGCAAACGTTTGGTTTAATGTTTAACCTCAAAGTTAACCCTGATAAAACTTTCTTCCTTTCTAAAAATCTTCCACAAGATTGGTTTGGGAATCTTTTCTATTTAAAATTTTATTTGAGCTTTAGAAATGAAGTTTTAAAACTTGGTCATGAAAATATGTGAGGGGAAAATAAAGTTGCTGTAAAACTACTGACTGCTTTCCTGTGAGTTAAAAGTCTGATTGTGTTTCTGCCTGCAGGTATGGTGCTATCGGTTTTTCTCGTCCTGCTGCTCACGGTCTTCTTTGAAATCCTCAAAGTGTGGCGGGTGTGGCTGAGCAGCAGCTCCAACCTGGCTCAGCCTCCACAGGCGTTGGCCAATGACGCCCCTCCTTCTGGACGCACAGAGAGCTGCTCGGCGCTGGACCCCAGTCCGTCCGAGTCCTCACTGACCCCCACAGAGTCCCAGCCTCAGAGCCCCCGGAGCAGGTGGGAATAGAAATTAGTAGTGGAGTAACGTCAACGTATCCGGACTAAAATATTTTTATATAGACCAGAACGCTTGAGAGTAGTCAAGTAAGAAACCAGTTGTGCAACATTTGGAAGTGCAATTTTAAAAAGTGAAAATAAATAAAACAGAAAGGAAAAAGGTGCTGCAGCTTGGATCATTAAAGAGTTGAAGTCACGCTATTTTTTTTATTTTATTTTAACAACATTAAGGCCTTCTGATTGGAACATTTTTGTAAAGGATCATCATGCCCCTCTGATGTATTATTTGCTGTTTTTTTGCTCAGTTTGTTCCTTAATAAAATCGTTTGTGTGTGATTTTAATGACAAAGGAGGTATGATGCTGTGCATGTAGGCAGGGTTTAAACGAGTAGCCTACTCAGTTTGACTTACGTAATTTTGGCTTTCACGCCCATTGGAAAATTTATAAACATGCAGATGGTTCTGAGCAGAAAAACATGGTGGATTAATAACCACCTATTGGGGGCGGGTTCGCAAACATAAACTTCTAGACACATCTTGTGATTTAACTCATGCATTTCGCTGCAATCAACAGAATGTGGAAAATCTCTTGCTGAGGGGGGGGCGTACATTCACTCAAGGATGAAGAGGCTGAAAATATTGGAAACGACTATTTTCTATACTTTATGTGGTGTACATTGGTATGCTTACAATTTTTGCAGTGGAGGCCTCCCTGGAGCTGGCCAGAATATTCCGTACAAGCAAAAAAACTGCATGAGGTGAAAAGCAGCAGACGTCTGCAGGTCTAAATTTTTTTGTATGCGTCGTATGCGTGCGTCAAGCATAAACCAACACGCTGGTGAAGATTCTCAGTCATCCAGGTCATAGTCATTACAAAAAAGTTTATAAAAACAGTCCAATTGGGCGTGCAGGTGGCGCAGTGGTTGGCACGCACAACCCATTAGGGATGTAAATCACACCCATCATGGCGATTCGATTCGGTATCCATTTCCTGACCCAACGATTCGATTATTTTCGATACTCAAGAATACACCCTCGATTTGATTCGATTCAATTAATTGCTTAATTTATAATTTTTTTTACCTTACAGGCTAGACAATGTTTCAAATTTGAAATAAATCAATGAAAGCTGGAATATCGTTATGCTTTTATTTTGACAAACAACCGCAAATAACAGAAGTAGAAAAGTTGCACTCCACCTATTCCTATGAAAACCTCATTCACTGAAAAATAACAATGTCCCTGCGTTATAGATTCTGCAAGGCTTTGCATCAGAAAATACTGCACAAAATCAGTGCAATGAGTGCAATGTAATACTTCTGGCCGCAGACAGCGCCGCAGACAGGAGGCAGGCTTGTTTTGTTTTCATGACCGAAATTGTGGAAAACAACTCCTGAAGTTTGACCCGCTAGAAGAGGGACGCTGGGACCCTTTTTCCACCTGGATCTCCGCTGTTTTTGGCCCTCGCGTCCCTCCGTCGTTGGACTAAACTCGCCCCCCACTTCCTCCCCGCCTCGGCCGTATCTAGACCCACAGTGTGTAGCACAGACCACGCTTCAATATTGGGCACAAATCAAAAATGTTTGTGTCAAGCTTGCTGCAACACACTGCTGTAAGAGTATAACCAGGAAGCGAGGTAGGAGGGCAAAATAGGTTTAGCGCCACCGCAGCTCGGGAGGAGAATTACGCCCAGAAGCAAATGGATAAAAATAGACCGGAGGAAGAAAAAAAACATGACTCGATTATTTTGCAGACGTATTGATGCATCGGATCGTCGGCTGTTGGATCGATGCATCGATACAAAACGATTATTTACACCCCTACAACCCATGTACGGAGGACTTAGTCCTCGATGCGGCTGACCCGGCTTCAAATCCGGTCTGTGGTCCTTTGCTGCACGTCTCTCCCCCTCTCTCATACCCTTTCCTATCAGCCTACTGTCAAAAAAAACCCACCCACTAGTGCCGTTAAAAACTAAAAAAAAAACAAAAAAAAACTGTCCACAAGGCTTTGTTTCCCAACAAAGTCTTGTTCTTTCAAAGGGGTGGACCCTTTTCGTCTGTTTCATCTTGCATGTTTTCTAAGCAAAAACAAAGCTTTGTGGACTACTGTATAAAGCCTTGAACTTGACACTATTTCTGACATTTTTTTATTGAAAAAGCTTCCTGGATGGCAAGAAAAATGACTAAAAACCCAGAAACTAAGTCCAGTGGATTGTTTTGTAACATTTTTGGGAAGCATAAACCAACCTTATCCAGTTTGCGCCTCATGGGAGAGTTAAACTAAAGAAGACAGGTTCAAGATCCAGTGTGGAAAAATTGAAAAATGATCTTCATATTAAAATGGTGTCGATGTGATTTTTAACCTTTCTTTTATGCTCAAAATCTTTAGTTTAATAATATATTTCCTAACAAAATCATCAAACATGTTCAAGTGTTTTTCCTTTTTTATTTGTTCTAATTAAAGGAAAGTGAAAAGCTGCTGAAGTGGTGTTTTTGTGCACCATCACTTGTTACTGTAATTAAACCAAGCTGTGTTTGCAACTAATACCTTTGACCATTGCTTTCCAGCTGGCTGCTGCACGTCATCCAGACATGCCTCCAAATTGTGCAGGTGACTCTAGGCTACATGCTGATGCTCTGCGTCATGTCCTACAACGTCTGGATCTTTCTTGGCGTCATCCTGGGCTCAGCGCTCGGATACTTCATCTCCTTCCCCCTGCTGGACAATATGTCCTTGTATTGTCGGGTCAGAAATTGAGGTAAAAAAAACTTCATCTTGAAGAGGTGGAAGGATCACCTGTTCTGTACACTGGATTTAAAAAGTAACTTTCTTTGGAATCCGCTGTGTGTCTGCAGAGAGCAGAAGGACGAGGACTTGCATTGAACTGAACTGAATGAGGAAAACAAACCTGCTGAAGTCAGGAAGCAGGCCGGTGGGGATGTAATCACAATGTGGTTTATGCGGCTGCAGGCCTAATGGGATCTGAAGTTAAAACAGCCTTCTAGTCAGGAGTTTTGTGTTTTGAAGAACAGCCTCGGCTGGATTGAACTTCTGTCTTTGTTTAGTCAACAAAAGCTGTGAAACCCGCAGCCCACGCCAGTAACTTCTGTCTGAACTACAGAAACACTAAACTTTGATCCGAAATTAGCATTTTTCCAACTGATTAACAAAGCAGTTTTTCTTTCCTGTGAGAAAGTTTAAAGTTTTTGTTTGAATTTTGAAGAAAGCTTAAACTTTTGTGTTCTCACTCGATCAATTTTTTTATGGTCTGAAAACTCCTGAGGTGGATGTGATGAGTCAGTTTGGCTGTCGCTGTCACATGCTCCTTTTCCTTTTTTTTTCTTCCTCTGACAGAAAACTGTGACATTGCCTTGTCGCCATTTGTTCTAATTTCAAACAGAAAATCTAACTTTTTATCCCTCATAATCAGCCTTTGTGATTAACTGTTCATGGATTTGTTTGAATGAAAAAATAAAGATTAAAGCTTCTAGGATCATTGAATTCCTTCATTTATAATCTACACACTAACACACAGTTTGGATGATAAACAGACGATGTGTCCAGTTTAGATTTTAACAAATTTAATGAAAACTGAATGGTAGAACACACAATAAACTGCTTATATAGTTTTCTGTTGTTTCCTGTTGTCCTTTGTTTGCTAAACTTGTGCAGTAATCTTGCAGATAATATTTTGACGTCCTAAAGAGGAGTTTGAAAATGTAACCTAATTAAAAAATACTAATTTTAATCTTGCTGCTTATTTATCAATTCTCTGAGGTATGGTTGAAACTAAATAATTGGACTCTATAATAACTGTATACTTTGTCCTACCCTAAATCAGAATAACCTTTTCCTGTTTTTGGTCTTTTAGCAAGAGTAAAGGTGTCGAATGGCTCGTTTTTAATGATTTATTTGCTAGCTTGTGGAAAAATGTGTTCAAGAAATTTAGTCTTTGTTTTTAAAGGTTGGTTTTGTTTTTGACTAAATATGAAAAGGACTTCCAAGCCTGCCACTGAATTTCAAGACTTGCTTAAAGTGAATTTCCTGTTTATATTTTCAGGGATGTTTCCAAGGTGATGCTATCCTCACTATTGGCATCAGAAAGACGACCAAATTCAAACGGCGTTGGGTCTTTTAAGGTCGTAGGGAAGCGGCTTTTCCAACCGTTGTATATCCGAATTCTCCCGAGTGGTGCCCGACTTTACACGAGGGAATAAAGTGAATGTGATTGGACGATTATCAAGGGGGCGGGATTGTTGTGGCAAAGAGTTCGCAACAAAGTTTGGGACCAAGTAGCACTGCGAAACGACACAGTCAAGGAACGCTATAGACAGAGGAAACATGCAAGAGGAGGAGAGTTTTGTGTCGGAGGTCGTGGATGAGTCTCCTCTGTCACACATTTTTTATCTGGAGGAGGAAAGTTGGGACCAAGATGTTGTGGAAGAGGACGCCAGGGCGGCAGAAGCTTGGTTTGGTGTAGAAGGCTTCCAGCCGTACATGTTTGAGCCCTCGCCTCGCAACGCTGCCAGTTCTGTTAGCTCTACGCCTGCCGAAGACACAGACGTCCATCCCCGTGAACACTGGGACGCAACTCAATGGGAAAGGAAATTATTCTTATTTCAACCGTTGGGTATTTTATCTGCAAAGTATGAATCAAGATGCTATGACCGAAAAAATTAGATTGACAGATGACCATTGATACATGATTGGCCGAATTTAGGTGTACAGGCTGACGTATAACTAACTGGCCTGCATTAGATAATGATTTTTTTTTTTTAAAACAGGAATTTAAAAAAATATAGAGATTTTCTCATTTTTGGGGACAATATAGTCTGATAAACCGTACATTTTTATACATGTTTAAGCCAGAATGACTTGAAATTTAAGTACGGTATGATATCCCGACGACTTTAAAAATGCATCACTCTTGGGGTTAAGAGACTGGATACAACTCATAAGTTCACTAAGCATGCAGTCAATGACACGAGAAAAAGAAAAACAGAGCTTATTATCTGGTACTCTTGGAGTCCAGAACTAGTTCTTTGTCGTTTTGCCACAAACTGGCAGCATCACACTGCTCACAGATGTTAAATACTTCACCCAACAGGTTGTCAAAAAAGGATTGTTGCCTAAAATCTGTCAAAGTCTTAACAAAATCTTCCACTAAATCCGCTGCTCTTGAGATGGAACAGTTGACTGCAGCGTATCTGAAAGCTTTGTTTACCGAGCGTAACCTGAAGCACAACAAATTCCAGGTCAATCTGGGCCAGGAGACCAAAGGCCTCAGAAGACCTTTTACCCCTGTGCTCTAATCTCTTTTTTTGGCAGGTAATCTGTCCATTATGTTATGAAGGGCTATGAACTGATAAGCCCATCACTCAATTTTTTAGCTTTTGTGCTTCCATACATCTCAGTTAGTGCAGCCATTTAGTACGCACATCTGAGCCAGAAGTGAAAGCATAAAGAATCTGCAACAATCCAAAGAATTTCTCTGCTTCTGGCCCTGCTTAGACAGTCAACTAGCACTAAATAGAGGCAGTGGGCACTGCAGTACAGGCAAAATGCAAATTTTGCTTGCTCTCTGATTCTAGTCTGGACCCCTGAATGCTCACAGCAGCTCCATTGTATGCCTGGCCTTATAAAAGTTGTTTTTGTAGTCTAGGCCAGGGTTTCTTAATCCTGGTCCTCAGGGCCCTCTGTCCTACAAGTTTTAGGTGTTTCCTTACCTCCACACACCTGACCTGAATAAAAAGGTTGTTAACAGGCTTTTGCAGCATTTGAGGGTTGTTGATGAGGAAATACAATCATTTGAATGAGGTGTGTTTGGGTAGAGACACATCTAAAACATGCAGGACAGTGGGCCCTGAGGACCAGGGTTAAGAAACCCTGGTCTAGGCCATAGTGATCCAATAATCCTCTGCATCTAGTCTTTCAGGAGATTCAAAATGTAGAAAACTCTCCTTGATTGTTCCTTTCAATAGTACTTGAGTGCAAATAAAATCTGCTCTTGTTTTGAGACATCCTGAGTCTCATCCGCCATGACACTGAAGCACTGACTGCTTTTTTACTTCAATGATTTCAGAACGGACATTTTCTGCCAAACAGTCAAGAACAACGTTCGGAATTGTCTTGCTTGTGTACTTTACGTTTTGAATGAATGTTAGTCTGTGTTTAACAGCTGCATCATGATTTGCATCTGTTTCAACGATTTCCCTGAAATTTCCTGTTGTTTGATTCCCCAGACTCTCTCTGTTATGCTTGTTCTAGTTGTAAGCAATATAACCTACCCAGTTGTTTTAATCTAGTCACTGTTTTCTTTTACTTGTTTACTGTGTTCCTGGTTAAGGATATTTTCCAATGTTGTATTAGCTTTCACAGCCCTTTGGTAGTCCCTCCATGCTATCATTGCATACTTGCAAGTATGCATGTACGATAAATCTCCCCTCTTTTTTGGTTGCTATTTTTCCCCCCAGTTCCTAAAGCCTGGTGGTGAGTCAAACACACTGCATGAAATACCTGGTAGGCTGAAATGTCTGCAGGCATAGCAGAAGGCAGAATCCATAATTACAGAACATTCAACCCAAGGATGACTTTCATACCAGCTTGCCTAGATGCTGCATCCTCTGTCCCCCATTGCTGTGGTTGGAAATGCCCTTAAATTATATATAAATAAAATTATAAAAGACATGAGGATGTAACTGATAGCATTTGTGGATTCATTAGCTTGTAATTGTATCTATTTATTTAATTATCCATTAAGATCACAGTGGAAAATAAATAAAATTGAGCTAAAAGTAAGTAAAATATTAAGAAATGTGCGTATTTGTCCTTGATTTGAGCAGCTAAATAAGATTCTTGCTCTCAGAATAGGAACAACTCATCTCCATCCCCTTATTCCATATGCAGTATTTCTTATCTAATTTTAATGGTCAGAATACTTATTCCATTGCCAGACAAGATTATTTGCCAAAATAAAGGAAAAATACACTAATTTCAAAGATGTTTTACTTACTTTTAGTTCCTTTTTTATAGCGCTATAGTCAGCATGTTTCAGATGCACGTTACAGGCTATGTAATAATCACATGTAACAAACAGGTTTGTTTAACATCACAGACCTGATGGCTGCGTTGGTTACTTGATTCATGTGATGTTGTCCTTTCTGCTCCTCACTTACTCTTTACACTCTTTCTCGTTAGTCGTCCAACTCATCGTAAATGTTATCCTCCTTTTCCTCTTTTCATTATCAGAAATCCCTAGTGAGTGTCCATTGCTCTAAAGTTTCCCCATGAAACGTTGCCCTATATTAGTTCCGGTTTCTGTATCAGTGAATTATATATCCATCCATCCATTTTCTGACACATTTATTCCTAAATGGGGTCGCGAGGGGTGCTGGCCTATCTCCAGCTGTCTACGGGCGAGAGGCAGGGTACACCCTGAAGTTTAGAGAAGTCATGTTTTTGGACTGTGGGAGGAAGCCGGAGTACCCAGAGAAAACCCAAGCATGCTCAGGAAGAACTTCATGCAGAAAGACCAGGAATCGAACCTGCAACCTTCTTGCTGTTTCTTGTTCTTCTTGTTCTACAGGGGCACTGGCCCCTGTTGGCCTTCTGTTTAAAATTGCCTTGGGCCCAAGTTCTTGCCACTGCAACTGCCCGGACAGTGGCACAGTTGGCCTGCTTGCTGCCTCAGCATTCCAACAAGCCAACCAGGCTCGATAGGACTCCTTCTTCAGCTTGAAACCACCAATGGCGTAACGACATTATCTGGTTGGGCCCCATATGAAGTACAACATGTGATAAAGGTTCAGGATACGTTGACAGTTCCATAAATCAGCCAAGAAGATACAATTATGCAATTCTTAGTAGTATATGATCACAATATAGTGATAAAAAATAGTGACTGCGCACCTTAAAGGGTTACAGCGTTACAGCGCAGCACCACATCCATGAAAAAAGTTGATGGCGCACCATGCATGTCCATGAAAACACATTGGGCATACTGCTACACATCTATGAAAACACGTAGGTGATGGCAGACCAGACGTAGGCAGAAATGATAAAACCCAGAAAAAATCAGACGAGCCAAACCTCAAAGCATGTATTTGAAATGTTTTCACTTTACACATTGTTGACAAAGTGAGCACACAGACGTGCAACAGACCGATCCAGGAACCCGGTCGCAATCTTTACTCGCTGGACTGGTAGTAGCTGCAACATCCACCTCTCCCTCTTCGGTTCTTTGGAGGAACGTGTTTATTTTCTGAGGTTTTTTCCATTTTTCCTGCACCTCTTTCCTTTTTCTTTTCTGCAATCCGCTCAATAGCTCTTTTTGGTATCTATTGTCCCTAACACATTCTACGTAACGGTTATGGTTTAATTTACTCTCTGGTTTTATTCTAACGTGATGTGACGTCTTGCATGCACGTTACATACGTAATATGTTCAGTCAGTTCATCATAAACCATTACCCATAATTCCAAGTCGTAGTGTAAAAAATAAAATACACATACATTGTTCTAATGAACTATACACAGTTATTAACATAGTAATTAAAAGTAGCACTGTCTGCTTTGCTATTAGTGTCGTGTTTAAACGGCTCACCATCATGTTGAAATCTGGCATGTGTTGTGGTATAAATACGGTGCGGTCAGCCTGTGAAGTATCAGGTGGGTTTAAGAGGAATTTTCTGCACCATTACATCTGCAAAGAGACGCCTTACGAAGTTTTGACGTCCACACTAAGTCAAACGCTGGCCTAAACGCACAAATTTTTCACCAAACCAGCCTCTCATCCATACGAAGCCGGCGTTTCGGGGGTCTGTAAACAATCTTTTTTTTATTCAGCCTTCAGAGTGGGAAGATTTTGAAACGCCGTTTTCGCGTTTCCATCTTTAAGCTCTAACCGCATTTTTTTTTACACGCATGCGTCATAGCGTCGCCTCTAAACACGCATGCGCGACACAGTATCACAACAACAATGGCGCCGTACTGTGTTGAATGGTTGCTGCTCATGCTACTCACCCTGCTGTCGGGCTTACAACAGAATCTTCTTCTTCTGGAATATCTCCAGGAAGAACAGAGCAATATCGACGACATAGTTCAGCACCTGAATTTGACTGAACCATGAAAATGGACCCGCAGGGCAACCATGTATAAATATTAGTGCGCATGCCCAACATTTCGTCGCTTATTTTTGCTTTGGCACCACAGCGCCACTTACAGGCCTGGCATACATTTTACAGCGTTTTCATGCATTCGTGTGGACGATCACATTTATTTTATGTCTCCGTCTTTACGACAAACGTTCTGGAAAATATTAGCGTTTCGTGTTCGTTTTGACTTCGTGTGGACGGGGCCTTAGTCTAGAATTGCATAGTGGGCCCACCAGGTGTCAGTGATGGGGCCCCTAAGAGGTCATAGGCCCGTAAGCAATGTTGTCTCTGCTTACCGATATTTACACCATTGGTGTCAAACACCGAATTTTGGGATTGCTGCCAAGACGGGCATTGCAGACCTTACAGCCACAGTTTTGGGCAGTCACATCGAATAAAGGAGGTAGTGAATAAATATGACTCACTCAGACTCCATGGCTGTGTCCGAATGTACGCCCTAATCACTATAAAGGGCACTATATAGGTTGCACCATTTTAGTGGATGAAAAAGTAGTGGAATCCAAATTTCCTACAATGCACCTTGAAAAGAAGGTAATAACATCGGTCATAAGAAAAGCAGATATATCCCAGAATGCTTTGTGAGACAAGCTCTTTCATTAACCCTGACTCAGAACAGATCCATTTATAACAGTCAATCCTTTTCACAACCAAATGAACAAAATCTAATGCAGTGTGAAAAACTATAAATGATCTGGACAGTCTGTGCTTTAAATGTCCAATGTAATTAGCCGGCTTGTTGGGTAGAAGGCTGAGCTGTAGATATGAAAGTGCTTTTAAAATGGACTCTGGATTTTGATTGGATTAAGAGGTGGTGCAGTTGAATGCTGATTGGCTGCTTCACAGACAGGTGAGCCTCTGATTGGGTGACGGTAAATTGAAGCAGTTTATTCAGTTGAACTTCCACCTAAGCTTAATTTAGAGTGGAATATAATCTGTTATTTTAAACTTGAGGAAAAGTGTTGTGAATATTAAAAATTTAGAATTTTCTTTTAGAAAAAATGTATCCCTATATACCAAGAAAGAATATATAAATTTCACAAAAATAATAAATGAAAATGAAAAGAATTATTAAAGGATTTTAATGCAATAAGAAAAATACTAACCAAAGGCTAATGTTTTATTTTCTTCTGTATAATAATGCCAATAACCAGGGGACAAGGTTTTTATTCAGTAAGAATATTTTTTATAAATCCTATCCATGGTTTGGTTGTTAAAATACCCGCAAATTTTTTTTTAAACTTTCCCTAAAATAAGCTTAAAATAATTTAATAATTTCAGTTGATCATGATAAATAATAATATAAACAAGTTCAACTGAAAGTTTTATGAATTCAGCTAAAAATAAAACATTTAAAACATCAAAACAAACTTTTAAACAAGAAAATATAGTTATACGGAATAAATAATAATAAATACATGATTGACGAAGTGATTATTGGGGGAAAAAAAATGTATCCATTAAGACAGTTTCTTTGAAATCTGGAGCAAAACATTTTTTGTACTAAAAAGGTTTCAGTTTATTGTTAACAACAAAAGTCAAACCAAATTTGTTTAACAATTTCAGTTTTTTAATAAATACAAAACAATTACTAGACAAAACTTGATTAAGGAAATTGTTGTTGCAAAAAGAAAAATTCAAAGCAGAATGTATTCAGTGCTGCAGGTATTTTACGTAATGGTACAATACATTCTCATTATGAATTAGATAATATGATATTTTCCATCTCAAAACTCTACACATAACACCTATATAGGTATAATCTAAAAATATTTCTAAGGAGATTGAGAGTAACACAAATAAAGGAGATATTCAGAAGACTTTACATTGTTATGCAGCTCAAAATGTAGTTTTTGCTTGTCCAGATTTCGCTCATCATCCTAAAGATATTTATGTATATAAGGCCAATGTTTTGTTTTCTTCTGTATAACAATGCCAATAACCAAGTCACATGGATTTTATTCAGTAAGAATAGTTTTTGGTTGTTAAAATACCTGCAAAATCTATTTAAAACTTTCCCTAAGATAAATCTAAAATAATTTAATAATTTCAGTTGATCGTGATAAATAATAATATAAAGAATTACAACTGAAAGTTTCATGAATTCAGCTAAAAATAAAACATTTATATTAATCCCTCAAATAAAACTCAGATTTAAGATCGTAGAAATGTTCAGTAAAAGGTTTATGTGAAATCTGCTGCATAATAATATTTTATTCAGAAACTTCTTAAACTACCTTTTGTATGCATAACATCAAAACATACTTTTAAACAAGAAAATATAGTTATACCGGATAAATAATAATAAATACATGATTACCCCTTTACTTGGATTTTCACTTTATTTGGATTTAGTTTTTACATAGAGCTATATGTGTATATATTTTATCTCTTTTTATTCTTATTTTTTTATCGTTATTATATTGTATAGTTGGATGTGTGTATATATTGTATAAAACTGTATCTGGAGCGTGTGACAAAAGTAATTTCCCTCTGGGATTATTA
Organism: Cyprinodon variegatus; assembly: GCF_000732505.1. Lineage (NCBI taxonomy): Eukaryota > Metazoa > Chordata > Actinopteri > Cyprinodontiformes > Cyprinodontidae > Cyprinodon > Cyprinodon variegatus. The sequence continues at coordinate 128,072 of NW_015151861.1, forward strand.
AAGTATTTCTGATTCTGATTCTGATTGAAGAAGTGATTATTGAAAAAAAATGTTATCCATTAAGACAGTTTGCTTGAAATTTTAACCTTAAAGTTAAATTAAAGTTTCAGTTTATTGTTAACAACAAAAGTCAAACCAAAATTTCTTTAACAATTTAATTTTTTTTTTTTTAATAAATACACAACAATTAGTAAAGAAAACTTGACTAAGGAAATTATTGTTGCAAAAAGAAAAATTCAAAGCAGTAATAAAATGTGTGAAAGAGCTCCACCCAGTGGACTTCTGTGGTAATTACCAGAACCTTCCTGAATTCTCTGACAAACATCTGCCAATAGAAATTCTTCTTGCTGACGAAAAAATAAGTAGCTCCCTTTGAAATATTTTGTATTCAAATTAAATTGTACCTAAATAATGTAAGGATTATTTATATTGATTTTTGATTCTGTTCAACTCTAATAATACCTGCCTTTTGCTTAAACCGTTTTTTCCAAGTAGTTTATCTAGGTAAAACAGATCTTCTGTCAGGTTATACAGTTTTCATCTTCATTATGTTTATTTTAATATATATACATTATGAAGTGTTAATTAAACAGTTTGTTCCAAGTGATCTCTTCAAAAAAAAAAGAATCTGAGAGAGAAGCTTAAAGGTTTAGACATAGTGTCACGACGCAAAACAGTGGGATTACTCAAAAAGCATTTATTTACAAACAAACTGTGGATCTGCAGTAGCAGCGGTTAGGATGTTTAAGGCAGGAATCTCTGCAGGAAAAACACAGGTTAGTGACAACAATAATCTGGCGGAGTATGAATATGAACACGTGAGTCACTAACCTGGCTTTAGAGTTCAGTCCGTGCCCAGAGAATGAGGTTGATTCCAGCCGGTTGGCTGACAATACGCAGGGGACGCTGCTAGAGAGTTCCATATGCTGAAGCCTTGAAGGCTGCAGAACTGACAGGAGGTCAGATCCATAACAGATAAAGGAAGGCAGGATTATCCACAGTGCGAAGTCAGAGGATGTGCTCAGGATTCAGGACCAGAAGATCAGAGGTCCGAAGAGGTACCGAAGAGGTGTCGAAGTCAGTAAGCAAATCCAGGTTCAGCCCTCAGGCAGAATCCAGCAGGAGTCCAAAGATAGTTCAGACAAACAGATCAGAGCAGGGACAGGCAGGCTCAGAGGTCCAGAAGCAGAACGGGTCAGGATCAGGCAATCAGAACCCAAACAGGAACGCTAGAGAACTTCCATCAAAGGCTATTGCTAGAAATAGTTTCTTGAATAGTTTCTATTTATAAGACTCCTTTTTTATGTTTGGGATCATTAATCTAAAGAATCCTTTGTTGGTTTCATTGTCAGTTTCAATTCTTCCATGTGTGGTAGATAATTAAGCAGATACATATGATTTTGATTTATTCATCCATTTATTTACTATAAACACATCAATATATTTAAATCAATCATTGTGTTAAAGACCATAAATATAAGAAGTGCTCTGAGCGAACACATTACAGACAGCGGAAACATGAAAGAGTTGTTAGTTATAGCACCCCCTGCTGATCGCATAACACCTCAATAAGGCACATTGATGCAGTTTGTAACAAAGCTGGTTAAAACAGGCTGTAAAATGATGGGCATGATACAATTAAGTCTTTATTTCAGTGATTGGTTCAATTTAAAAGTCTGAAACACAGTAATAAATAGTTTATACGCTTTTGTGGTTTTTATTTTTTACAGTTTGAGGGCGGGCGCTGGTTTTCTATACCAGGAGCAGTTCCACATCCGCCGGGTCGGTTAGTTTCTCCTCACCGGTTGGACCGTTTGTGACCGGCTCCGGCTCAGTGTCATTGGTTGGGGACTGGAAGCCGCTGTCGTTGCGAGAGCTGCAGTCTGTAGCTAATGGCTGTGACTCAAAATCAGATTCTGATGTTAAAGCTTCTGCCGTTGGTTCGCTGTCCTCCTCCTGCACCGCCATCTCCATTTCTTCAATGGCTCTCTGGATGGCTTCCTCTTCCTGGAGCTCAGTTTCCTGCTTCCTGCTCCCTACCAGCTCCTCAATGATGGACCGTGGAGACGATTTGTCTCTCGGGGATTTCTTGTCTCCGTCCTCCACAACGGTGGTGATGTGCGTCACTTGCTCCTGCAGCCCGTCCATGGTGATGGTGCCGTTGGCCGTCTCGGTCCCGCTGGTGAGGTCCTCTACGTTCTCCTCTGGAACTGGCAGCACAACCTCCACCACTGGATTGATCAGATCCCTGATTTGATCCACACTATCAGGAGACTTGGGATCCTCAGATGGACCGAGGTCCTCCGAGTCCTCCCCGTCCTCCTCAGGAATAAGATCCACTCCTGGGACCTCCAGACAGGACTCATATTGTATAGGCAGACCCTCCAATTGGATCATTGACACCACCTGCTTACGTCTTCCTCTAAAGCCCTTTTGTTCCGCCTCGCTGCCATCTGAGCCGTCAGGATCGTCGGCTCCAAACTTTTCGCCCCAGTCCACCGGGGGCGTGTCCTCCAGGAGGTGAAGGTTGGGGTCACTATTGGTCAGAATGATGCTGTCTCTGTACAGATTGTGTCTCCTCTGCACAGCTGCCTCCTTCACAGCTGGAATAGAAAAGCAAAAAAAGGCCTTATGTCAGCAAATATATCACTTTAATATATTCTCAATATTTCTACATTAATGAGGGATCAAATAGAGGAAGTGTCAGGAATCCAGTTTGTGTGGTCTGTTTTGTGTCTGTCTCTCCCTCCACCACCAGGTGGCACCCTGTCATTGTTTGTCCTCCCTGCAAACCTGCGGCTCTTTGGATCATTATCTGGAGGAGTACTTAAGCAGTGGACTGTCACTACCTCGATGCCAGAGTGTTTGCCAGTTTTGGGTACTCTAGCCATGCTTAGATTAGCAAAGTCTAACCTGAGTCTTTGCTTCACTGAGTCAAACTGAGTCTTTGTCTCTCTGAGTCTAACCTTGTTTTTTTGTCTTTGCTTTTAGCAGGAAGTCCTCCTGCATACTGGATGTTTGGCCTTCTTCCCCTGGAAGGATTGTTTACCGAGTTCACACTGAGCAGGGGAGAAACCTCCACATGTGCTGTTAAAGTCCCTCACGGAAAACCAAGTGACAGTCCGCTCCAGAGCTCCTCCGGGTCCAAAGAATGTCTACCTGTCCACTCTTCAACATGTTCCCTCTTCTCTGATCAACCCACAAAGACTAGATGCTAATGAGAGAAGAAACCCCCTAACATGAGTCCCTCACCAGCATTTTCCCTACTGCATTCAAGATTCCCACGGTTCCTGAACTAACCGTTGTGATATCCCCTCCAGACATCCAAGTTCCTGATCAACAGCTACCTGAGTTCCTGATCACACTTCCCCTTTACCCTCATCCCAATAAACCTGTTAAACCTTTTCCTGGTTCTCTTAGTGGTTCTCTGCATCTTTGGGTCAGACCTTTAAAACACATTATGACAAACTAACTGATGAAAGGCATTTAGTCTAACAGTCCTGTGTACCCAGGAGGAACCAAAGCATGCAAGGAAAGAACATACAAACAAAAAAGGAACAGGATTTGAACCAGGGACCTTCTGTCTGCAAGGCGACTCAAAGATATGAAAGAATAGTTGGTCATTACTGCTCTCTAACGCTAACTGAAAACATTCCTCCTCACCCATCATTATGTCCTTGGAGACAGACTGCAGAACCACCTCCTCATACATGTTCTCTACCAGCAGGAAACTGGACAAGTCCTCAAAGATGAACTCCTTGAAGCGAGGAAGCTCCTGTGGAAATAAGTCAATCGATAAGAATTTTTTTCCATATTTGTGCAAGCAAACATGATTTGTAAATGGAAATTTAAAAAGAAATGTAGTCTAGAGATAAAACTTCAAAAGTTGTCTCAATCAAAACAGTTTTATCAAGATTATTCTCAAAACCGGTTTTTATTGCTCTGTTTTTTTCTTAGATTTTTTTTTCTAATTGTTTTTCTTTTTTCCATTCTTTTTTATCTTCAAATTTTCTATTCAAATTTTACGTTTTCAAATTTCTCTTTCCGGATTAAGTTTTAAGAATGCAATTCTTAATCTGAAATCTGAGAAAGCAGCAAAGTTCGACTCAAAACATGTTGGGCCGACAGTGGCGTCGGGTGTAGGAGTTTGGCCTGAAATCGAAGGAATGATGGCTTTCAGTGTCGTGTCCTTGGGCAAGACACTTCACCTGCATTGTTTAATTTCTGGATCTTTTTCAAATTTCCATTTACAAAACATGTTCTTTACTTGCAACCATAATAACCTCATAAGACCTGACTTTTAGGTTTTTCTAAAAGAAAAAAATAAAAATAATTATTTTATGTGTTACATCAGTTTTCTAATAAACATAAGTTAAAAAATGTAAAAAAATAAAAAATAAATAAATAAAAAAAACCACTGGACTTTGTTTTCAAAGTTTGAAGACGTTTCAATTCTCATCCAGGAAGCTTTTTCAATTCAAAATGTCCTGGATGGGAAGCGAAACGTCTTCAAACTTGAAAAACAAAGTCGAGTGGTTTTTTTTTTTTTTTACTTTATTTAGAATGACAATGACCTGGATGACTGAGAATCTTCACCAGCAAAGTAAGGCATGACTAAAAATCAATGCAGGATTGTAGCTAGTGTTTTGTGTAGCTTACAGGTAAGCAGGATGGTGCGAGCTGCTGCAGCATGTAAGGGATGATTATCTGCAGCAAGGCCTCTCTGAAGAACTTCTTGCGCACTGTGCTGCTGTCGTAATCATATTTCTACCACAGAACAAACAATGGTGAACATTCTTACTCAGAGATCTCTAAAAAAAAATAACTCAATATTTTCCCCGCTGCTGGTTTACCTTAAGAACTCTGTCCTGGCATTTCTGGATGTTTTTGCAGAGGTCCTCCTCTCCCTGTGACTCTAAAGACTGGTGCAGCAGCTGCTCGAATGTGTACACCGCATCGTCCATTTGCTGTTAGAGATGAAAGCACAGAGAGCAGAGGATCTTTTAAAAAGTATTCTTACGAACAGCAATATTCTTTCTTTATCTATTTAATGTTAATATTTAGAAGGCGGAAGTGAAATAGAATAGGGCACAGTTTCAGCGTCCTTAGTGGACACGCCACCAGCATCTCTCAGGGAGAAAAACTGACATTTTTTCATTAATTTGGAGACTTAAATTTATATGCTTAGCTGTGTTTTTAATCCTTCAAATTAGGATGGGTGACTATTAATAAAACATATTTCTGTGCTGTGACAAACTGAGAATAAACATTCATTTATACTTTAAATGGTCTTTAAATTCATTTATTTTTAAATTGACTCTTACTATACTGTTCACATTATATTTTATATTTAATAATTTTACTTAAGTAAAGGAGATCATTCAAAACACAGTTTTTTTTTTTACACAGGTATCTATCTATACGTTAACTTAAGTAAAAGTTAGTACTTTAAATTTTTTTAGGTTTTCAGCTTCATAAAGCCCTAGAAATAGATGGACGGTTAATGAATGGTGGGATAAACAGAAGATTGGAACAGGAGTCTGGAAAGAGAGAAGTATTCTTTCATCCTCTGCTCAAAAGCTCTTTATAAAACCCTCTGATAAAGGTAATTTTCCTTTTCTCCAGCAGGTGGCAGCAGAGTAATCCATATTGTAGAGGTTGGTTGAGTTTATGTGTTGGTGGCTCACCCCCCTCATGAGGATCTGGGCTCTGCTGACGAACACGGAGGGGCTGGAAACATCAAACCTCTGCTGCAGCCCCTCCAGGTTCAGATGATCCATCGTCTCATAGCAGCTCTGCATCTTCACCGGGTGGAACGCCAGCATGGACAGCCTGTCCAGCTGCTGAAGGACAGACAAATACAAGAGGAACTCTGTCAAGTTCAGGGATAGTTTAGAGAAACGTAACACCACAACAGATGATCTTAGGGTTAGTCATATAGTTCCTGACACTCCCTGGCTTCTAATTTAACACATTCTTTTAGATGTTATGCTGCCCATTCAGTGAAACTGACCTCTCCCAGCTTTTCTTTGCCACCTCCGTTAAGGGAGTTCTTGCTGATCTCCACCACCTCCTTGAAGAACACGTCTCTGACCTCAGAAAATCCCCGACTGGTGGGCTCCATCAGGGCCTCCAGGATGGAGCCAATGTAGGGCTGGATGTTGGTGCGGAGGAGCTGCTCTGCTTTCGGCATCACAAGAGCTGAATATCAGGAGTAAAACACCAACAGAGGCGTCAGTCTGCGCTTTTTCATCGCTTTTAGGTTGATTTACCTTCACACTAAATCTGATCTGTTTTCACAAACAGAACAAACATGATCCATAAAACAGCCTGAAGGTCTCTGAGACAATAAAAGCATGCTTTTGCAAACGTGACGTGTTCTTTTTGAGCATTTGCAGACTGCAACATGTTCAGAGCTTGGTTGGAATGCAGATCTTCCACTTCACCTTAATAACAAGCAAAAAAAAAAAAAAAAAACAGAAGCATGCCCAGTTGGAGCAGCTGAATTCATTGTTTACTACTCTTTAGATGTGTCAAGTTCATTGGACAGCAGCAAACTTAAACTACAGGCTTCCTTCATGCTTTTCATGTCCAAATTAAAGATTTTTGAGATCAGATTAGCTGAAAGTAAAAAGGGTTTAAGGAAAGTGAGAAAAGAAGAAATGATGGAGGAGAAATTAAAGAACAAGAAGGAAGAATGAAAGAAAATAAGGATAAAAAGTCAGGCAGGAAGTATGTGAAGAGCTAAGAGTCAGAAAAAGGTGCACAGGAGGAAAGAAATGAGGGAAAAAAGGGGAATTGAGAACAAAGTGCAAATACTCCCTAATCTGTTGTGTTTTTACAGACCTGTACAACTGTTTAAAGGTTTAAAAGTTTCCCCGACGGAAGCTGCATTTTAATGAATGAATGCTTAAAAAGAAAATACATCTGCTGAAACGAGCAACATGTAGGGAGATTTGGAGGGAAATTAACAAACCTGAACATCAAACAGAGATGCTGCAGCCCCATCTACTCAAAGAGGTGAACAATGAGACGTTTGCTTTAGGTTTAAGCAGATTATATCACATGACTTAAGTAAATTTGGCTTAAAATATGCAGAAAACTAAACCACAAGTGGAATATAGAACCTTTCCACATAATTAACATTACAGACAGAAGGAAGGTATTCCTTCCCATAAAAGGAGAAGCTGCAGAGCTGCCTTTTTGTGTTTTGCATAATGACATCACCATAAAACTCATTTCCTTCAAAGTTCATACATCTCAGAACTGATGGAGGGAAAACTTCCCACTGTTGTCATATTTGACCAATCGCATTAAATTGGGCTTTAGAGAAGAACCTAAAACAGGAAATGATTCATTAATGTCTGACGTGCTTTTGAGCCTAGGCTGGAGTTTGAGGCTGCATGCTCTCTGTACATCTGTCTTCATTTTTTAAAATTTTCACAAGCTTTTTGAGAAATTTTACTTGTTGGATATTGTTTTAATGTTATACATAATTATTTTTCAATTAATATATAAGTTTATCTTTTATTTTTATGTCATTTCGAAGATTATGGCTTACTTTGTACCCGGAATATGTTAATCATAGGCAGGACTGTTGACTAAACAGTTGAGTGGAAGTAAGAGGTATGATCGAGAAGGGATTTTCATCTTGCCACCTTTTATCTTGCCGATGATGTGTTCCTTGGATGTGATGAGCATGTCCATTTCACCTCGCAGTCTGACATCTAATGAAGGTTTTTGGGCCTCGCATTCGTTAGCCAGAGCTGCGTACTGACCACTGCACTGAGTCAGCACCTGCCTGTACACGGCATCGGAAATCTGAAAATAGAGAAGACGGTAAAAGAGAGCATGGACTGAAAACATGGCAGGCTGCGTTCAAACGGCAGGAGCTCACCAACATCCAATTCCTCTGCCTCTGCTGCAGCTTCCCCTTCAGACGAGGAGCGATCACGTCTCTGAGCTCCGGATGGAGAGTCTCCATCACAAGATTAGCCAGAATCTGTAAAGCAGTTTCGACAGTCATGTATCTGATCATTTAGATAGAGTATAATAAGGATGGGGGGACGGATAAATGGATATTTGTTGAACAAACAGAAGGATAAATGTCGAAATTATTAATGAACAGACAAGATAGGTAGCTAGCAGTGGCGGCCGGCCCATAGGGGGCGCTGGGGCACCGCCCTCCCTGATAAGAAGAGAGAAACGTAAAATATATTTTTACAAATTAACTCATAAATATCAGTTTTACTCTCTAGAGTGTGTACCTATAAGCATTTCCCAACCTACTGTCATTCATTTGTGGATTTCCACAGACAGACTCCTACCGTCTCTGTCTTGGGGCGCTGATCAGACTGCCCCACAAGTTCAGAGAATCTGCCAATCATGTACTATTGCTAGGTCAATTTAATAATTTAATGGCCAATCAGCGTCTCAGAATTTTATGGTCTTGGGGCTCTGAAAATACTGCACTTTAACAGGCTTCTGCACCCAAGCGCAGGTGCAGACAATTAGAGGGACGATGGCGAACGTAACGAGCGAGGTGCAGCTTCCACCAAATTCGGTGAGATCCTTATTTATCTACCCGTTTGCCAGAAGAACAATGGAGGAGAAAATCCAGGTTAAAGAGTTGGGACCAGAAAAGCCTGACCTTATCATCAACCAGAAGACTAAGGAAAAAAATAAAGTCTGCAATAGGGGTTTTTGCAGGAGTTGGTTCAAGCGTAAAAAAGTAAACCTAGCATAAAATAGAATAGAAAATCCCTTTATTGTCCCACAATGGGGAAAATTCTAGTGTTACAGCAAAAGAAAGATAAAAAAAAAGTGGTAACACAAATGTTGACCTTAGACAAGTATATAAAAATAACATAATCGTAGAGAGTTAAAAAAAATCAATAAACAAATAACATTCTGTACTGTAAAATGAAGCTAAGGCGGAAATTCAACTGAAGAAACTCTGATTACTTCCATTCAATCTGAGGCTGATCCGCCTCCGATGCAGCCAACCCCGCTTCAAGCTACATTTCCTCGATGCCCAAACATCTTCCAGCACTCAACTTAAAAGCCACTCCAAATCATCTCTAGGCCTGCTCTTCAACAAGCGCAAGATCCGTCGCTCCTATGTCGGACTTTGATTTAGACAACCCACCTCCATCCCCTTCTCCACCATTGTAGTAAGCTCATCCGACTCCTCCTCGATGCTCCTTCAACCTCACCTCCAGTGTGTACTCCCTCCAAACTTTCATGGAGTTCCCTGTCACCTTAAACGGTCCGGCAGAAGACCGCCATGTTGAGCCTGGTTCTGCCAGAGATTTCTTCCCAAAGGGGACTTTTTTCTTTCCACAGTTGCTTCATGCTTGCTCTTCATGGACAGTTTATGCAAACTTTGTTCATTCAGTGACATCTAACTCAAGCATCACCCTGTATACCAGCCTCTATGGATTAACCAAACTTCATCTATCTAAACTCCACCACCAGTTTCAGGCGCGGGGGAAATATCCTTATTCTCATACATCAGTTTATCTGCATTAAAGTATAAATCAGCGTTTATGTTTCCTGCCGAGGCCTGAGCGCCAAAGTTCAAAGTATTGTATCAATAAACTCTTCTAATTGCATCTTTCTCTCTCTGTGAGTTTTTCAGATTGAATTATTTTTACAATATAAATACTTTGCACCAGGAGAATAAATAACCAATATACAACTGTGGACCTGCACATGAACCTATGTTTTTATAATATTTTTTGTTTTTGGCATTCATATAAATATACTGACGTGATAACTTAGTATATGTTTGATTGGTTGTTGTCATACGTCTATTTTGAATTTATAGCCCCCCCTGGAGAAAACTCCACCAGCCACCACTGGTAGCTAGTAAGTACTAGCTATCATTTGATTGATTGATTGATTAATTGATCTCACAGTGGAGAATTTTAACTCAAAAAGTCGAAGAAGAAGAAGGTGTCAAAGGAAGAAAAAGGTGCATGGGATATATACAGTATATATACTGCATCCAAATATGCTTTTCTTTCATAGTAGGATTATTATATAAGGTTATTGCTTAGGGTGTTTACATGGGTATTTATATAGATGGATTAGGGATGCACGATATTGGGATTTTGGCCGATATCCGATATGTCGATATTTTAAAACTCATGTAGCCGATAACCGATATCGATACCGATGTTAAAGCTGGAAAAAAATAAGTAGTCATTGAAAATAGCAGTTTTGTTATCCATTTCTGACACTGAAAATAATATACTCAAATATATTTTCATATGCTGATATCAAATAGATTTTTAAAAACGCGGTATCGATCTATTTTACTTTCAAAATCTCGTGAAATTTCATCGTTCTGTTACAAACTCTCGTGATATTTTGCAAATTCTTGTGAGATTTTGTTAGTAAAATAGATTGATACCGCGTCAATATATCAAAATATAATAATAGGGCAAAATATTTGTGAATTTTCAGGGGATTTCGTAGCATAACGATGACATATAGCAATATTTCATTAGTAAAAGAGATTGATATGGTGTTTTTTAAATGGCAATATATCAGCATATGAAGATATTGTGATATTTTAATGTATCAATATTTTTTCCCTCGTCTTTAGCAGTTTTTAAGTCACTAAAAAAGAAGTTTTTGAGGAACAAGAAGAAGTTGTTTTTTTTTTTTTTTTTTTAGACTTTAGAAACTCAGAAGCTGATCAAATATCAGGTTAAATATCGGTGGGGTGGCCGATGTCCGATATTCAGTTTTAAGGCCGATACCGATAGGGGGCCGATTATATCGTGCATCCCTAAGATGGATATTTATATTTATATATATATAGTTATTTCACTGGGTCTAAGATGTAGAGAAATTTTGTATTTAGCTTAGTAAGCTACAGAAATCAGCTTCCACAAATGAAATGAAGAGTTTAAAGTAAATATGGAAGAAAATTGGAATAAATAAATACGTACATTGGATGCTCTAATTTGTAAATAAAAAACAAATTCAGATACAAGATAACATTTTTAACATTACTTGGCATCAAATAGCATATTAATATCATACCATCAATACTTTTTAACCTCTCCCTGATTTTGAGTCTTGCTAATATCCACCAATTAAGGGAAAAAGACAGATGAACCTTGAAAAAACAACACTCCCTCTTTCCTGTGTTGATTCATGGACACAGTGGGGAGAGTAATGAGACGAGGGGGGATGTTTTAACTGACTCTGCCCTGCAAACAGAAACAGAGGAGCTCATGGACCTCAGCTCCTCCATTATGGTTTAAATATTTGCTGGAACATTGTTCGGAGTGATGAGTGGACGCTTAAAGAAAAGAGGCCCTGACAAACATCACTATTGTAGCTTATTTATCCAAAGGCTTGTTAGTCCTGAACTGAGCAGCTAAATGAAACTATCAGCACCTGTGCTAATATTGAGGTTTTATATTTTAGTCACAAACATTTAAAACCCTTAAACATTTAGATTTTAATATAAGTTGCTATTCAGAGACGTTCCTGAATTAAAAAAAAGTGCTGCTTTGATTTATTTAAAGAAAGTTTCTGATCTTCAGGAAATATCTTTCATCATTTCGGATGTTTTTAGTCCGATCAAGATAAACGCGCCGCATTTCATTAGCAATAAGCAAACAGCTATCTGCAGCCTGTGTGAAAGAAAAAATGTAAAAGGCTTAAATCGAGTTTGTTTATAACCGTCTCCTCTTTTGGTAATTTTGTCCCACCCAAAGGATTCAAATCAAATGTTTTACAGCCGCTGCTTTGAATTTCTCTCCCATAAAGTCTCAGGAATGCCCCACAGGTGCAAAAGAGCAGAGAAATACGTTACTGCATGTTTCCAAATACCTCCAATATTCCCCCGAGGCAACTTGAAGTCCAAATGACATCAGTCAGGCAAAAGACAGACGATTTTTAAGCCTTATATTCAGACTGTAGCCACCAGGGTAAAGCTATTTAAGTGTGTTTCTAGAAAAAGTTGGTCTGGAAACTATGAATAAGGTAAATTATCCTGACAAACTATGATTGCTTGTGTTTGTCTTGAAGTATTGAAAATTTAAGCTAAAACAACACAGTTTTGTAATCTAACCACAATAAAATGAAAATATTAATGCAAAATGTCCTTTGCTGCTGGTTACAAACACATTTATGTTGTTTGTGTCTGTGGTTTGGTAAATGAGGCTGTCATCAGGAAATGGGACATTAACTGGGATTAACTGAAGTTTATCAAATAAAAGTAAGAAGTACAAAGGTTTGGCAGAAACATAAAGGAAGTTATTTAGAGGGGAGATCTTAATCAGAAGTGTGTATTTCAGTGATGTGCCACACAAACTGGGAGAGAAACCTCTCCCTGAAAAGCATTTAAAGCATCTTGCTCTGAACTGTTCCAGAGAAATACTTTCACCATATTTAACCTGAAGAAAAAAAACACGTCAACCTAGTCACAATCCTCCCTTCCAGTGAGGCGTGGCTCGCTGACACATAAAGGCTCCCACAGCATTTCTGTGAAGAACCGCAGACATTAGAGAGGCATATTTGATCATGAATAATTTTAGGTCCTGACCTGCGGTGGCGCTCCGCACATCATCTCCCAGGTGCCGTAGTGTCCTTTGGCTTGTCTGTAGCGTCGTACTGAGTCGGTGAAGGCAGGCGTCTGAACGGTGCTTTCCTCTGGCAGACCTAGAAAGTAAATAAATAATGAATTTGAGTCATTAAAAAGAAAATAACAAATGGAAGTAAACAAAAAAAAGTAAACAAAAAAATTATTTTGAAAAGATATGAACGGTTTTAAATTTCATAACTTTTTTATATATAAAAATAATATTTATTAAATAGCTTTACATTTTCTTTTTACCTATTTCAAGATGTTGAATCAGACCAATTAAACAGAGCAAATAGTAATTGAAATGGTGCATAAATGAACAGTTAAAATATATGATAAAATAAATGTAATAATCGCATTAATACAATTTTAATAAATGAAAAGAACATAAGTTTCTAATAAGTCTGATAAAATATAAAAAAATAAGCCCATTTAAAATTATTTCTAACAATAATTCCTAATCTTTTAAAGATAAATGCTGTAGAAAATACAACAAATAAATTTTTTACAAATGGCAAAAGAAAGAAAATAGAATAAAAAAATAGATAATTTAAACAAAAAAGTTTAAAAGAGTTTCTTGTTTTCTATTTTCCAATTCCGACAAACTACACTGGAAAAATGATCAAGAAATAAGTAAAAGTTCCTTAAATTAAGTGTATTTACCCTTAATTTGAGGAGGTGAATGAGATAGTTTGCCAATGGAATGAGTATTTTTACTCTTAAAATAAGATAATTAGAAAATATGCACTTGAAATAAGACAATGCAATTGAGTTTTCTTATTTTAAGTGTAATTTGTCTTGTTCCATTGGCAAAATGTCTCTTTTACCTGCTTAATCCAAGAACAAATACACTGATTTTAAGAAAAAGATGACTTATCTTGAGTTCGATTGTTTTCAGTGTAAGCTTTGCGATAACGCTGCGAAACATGTTTATTTTTGTTAATTTTCTGGAGTTTCCATCACATGTGAGTCACGTCTGATGCATCAGAGCGGGATCATCTGGTCCAGCTGAAAATACACATCAGCTCGCTGGAGCGACGGTCAACTCACGTCTGCCTAATCTCTAAAAACAGGAAGAAGTTGACTTGTTGGAGGTTGCGCTTCATCTGGTTGCCATAGTAACCCCCCCAGCTCACAGGATAACAAAGAGCTCTTAAAGCGTCTGATAACGTGCGTTCATTTTGAGGAAGTTCATTCTCACATGGGGGACGTTGAGGGAAGAAAATAGATCCGAGCTTCTGTTTTCACCAAAAATACTTTAATACTTCAGATGAGGTCATGGAAAACATAGGACAAATATACCGTAACATTATTTACATTAATAATAGCATGGAGGCTATGCTGACGTGCCAAGAAGCCAGAACGGTGGCAGTTTCCTGTTCTCCGGTTGGATGGATGCTAAGACAGAATGCCAAACTTGTGATTTGTTCGTTGAAAACTTTAAGACATATACTCAACTTATGAAGGCCTCTCAAGCCGTTTCACTCTACGGTTGCAAGTGTGTGACTAAGAGGTGTCTCACAAAGACAGGAAGTTACCAAGAACTCTGGACGAGGAGGGGAACCAGAGCCAGACAGGAAGCCATCTCCGCTGCCAGCAAATTCTGCAGTAAAGCTTTTGGGCTCCTCTGGCCTCCGCTCATGTTTTTAGGATAAATCACTCGATACTAAAGCTGCGACTACAGCCGGCCATCGTTCTGAAACTAAATCCATTTTATGTTTCACTTTCTAGATCCAAGACTCTTCAACATCCAGAAAGAACAAATCAAACAAGAGGAAAAAAGCTGTTGTGACCAAACACATGTCAAGAAACGAATGCTGCTCAAAGATAACATCACCTTTCTGGTATTGGAGTAAAAAAATACAACAACATGTAAATGTTAGCTGACGTCTCCCCATTCAGCTCAAAACAACGCATGCATAGATTTAAAAATGTCATCTACCTGTCAACATGCCTCATGCACACCTGGCAGGTGATAAGTAGCAGATTGTTACAGTGATGTATGATGGTAAACAAAGAGTAATCTCTTAATCAGACACCTTGTTGTTTCAGAATGAAAACTTCTTCAGCCGTTTGAGCTGGTCTGTTAGGATTAGACCAACTCTGCACCCTCAACCCTCCATACCTGGAGCACCTTTATTAAACCGTTCACTGCAGATTTGAGACTGAATTTAAGAGCAGGAATTTAGTAGCTAATCTGACCCAGTCAGGCATTTTATCATGAACTGGCCTTTATCAGCTAGTCCAGATTCCTGCGCTGCTTATATTTCCTGCCTTTACATCAACTCAGACACAAAAATGTTCACTCCTTGTCAAATGTTTCCACCAGTAAGCAGAAGCAGTGATCAGCAGTCATAATGTTATGCATTATTTGGTGCATAATGTTTCCTTTCCATGTTAGGTCGGCTCAGGCGTTAGTTTGGTCAGTCAGTGGGTTAAGATATCTATAAATATAACTCTGTTAAAGAATAAATATAAATCTGTTAATTTCAAACAACTATTAAAATCTTAAATACCAAAATTACCAATTCTTAGTTTCACAGATTCCTTAATCAAAGAAAAAGAAAAGAAACCGTGATTGGGTCATTCCATGGAAAGCGTAAAGATTGGACCTCTGAATTTAGAGGTTTTTGATCATAACCTTTTTTTCTTCTTTTAGTTTCATAGCCTGTAGAAGATGTAACACTTGCGATAAAACATATTTTTCAAGCTCAGACACCATTTTCTGCGAATATTTTAGTTTCCTTTTCCACCCCGTCACCGGACAAAGGTTAACAAATTAAAGGGTAATTTTAGATAAAAGTAATAAAACCAAAATGTTATTCACTTCAGAAAGTGTCTTTTAAAAAAAAAAAACAATAGTGTGTTCAAAGTGTTTTTTAAAATGTTTTTTATGTGATGTACAGCGTTAATTGAATATGAAGAATGTTGCCCCCTATGACAATGATTCCAACCCGTCACAGGCTTTAGTGTGACGGGGTGGAAAATCTAAAGCAATATGGCTCAATGCCGTTAGCAATGAAGTCCAATGAAAAATAAATGATTAATACAAATATAATTTCAAAATTTGATTAACAAATTGTTTTCCTTATTTTTGTGTGTGAGGGGGTGTATATGCTATGGTTAACAGAAAGGATTTTGAAAGAAAAATGTACCTTAAAGAAAAAACAGAACTCACCATTGTTTGGACTTTTCTTCAAACTCTTGAATGATGTCACATCATGTTAGTAATGTCACTTCTAGGAAGTGTATTGCATTTTGGCGCAAAATAACATTGATGTGACGGGGTGGAATATGAAATTGATGGACATAGAAAAATCATGCTATTTCAATAAAAATATATGACATTTTAATATAATTAACACATTTCCTATTAAGAGGAAAGTACGGAGGAGGATTAGGGAGCGGAAAAAAAAAAGTTAAATGATTTTTAAATTTTATTTCAGTTTAACATGGGAAAAAAGTCTGAATTCTGAGATTAAAGTCAGAATTCTGAGAAAAAAGTCAGAATTCTGACTTTTTTTCTGAGACTTCTGACTTTAATCTCAAAATTCTGACTTTAATCTCAAAATTCTGACTTTAATCTCAGAATTCTGACTTTAATCTCAAAATTCTGACTTTAATCTCAAAATTCTGACTTTAATCTCAAAATTCAGACTTTCTCAGAATTCTGAATTTAATCTCAGAATTCTGACTTTTTTCTCAGAATTCTGACTTTAATCTCAGAATTCAGACTTTTTTATTGTC
>NW_015151861.1:145024-149052 GCF_000732505.1 Cyprinodon variegatus
AGCGCAAATTACTGCACGCAAAATTGGATCTTGATAAATCCGGCCCTTAAAGTATTACTGACAGTTTTATTATGCTTCCTATTCCTCTTTGAATGTTATGGACCCAAACTTAACAGTTTTCATGACCCGATTGGAGGACATGGTTATTTTCAGATACAATCAAAAGAACGAATAGTGAATACATATCCTGACAAGAGGGGTAAACAACATAGGATCAACAGTCAGGGAGGACTTAAGAAGATAAACCTGGTTAAAAATATTGGGGGACCATTTATCCTTTTAGAAGTAATAAAATAACAAAATAAAAAATAAATAAAATATCAAAGAGAGTACCATCACTTTGACAAATATATAATAAGGTAGAGGGGGACATTCTTACATATGTTTGCAAATTGTGAGCTTTTAAAAAGTAATCAAAGCCGAAGTCATGCTTTTAAACGATCAGTTTTGGAAACATAACACAAAATAAGTCGATGTTTAAATGTACTTAATGAGTTAAATTACAGAGAAAATTAGGTTCCTGATTTTGCTTTCTTATTTTGCAAAAAATGCATACTTTTTTTGGAAAAAAAAAATTTCCTTAAACTTCTAAGTACTTTTTAGAGTAATTGGCTTCCCTTTTACCTCTTACTAACCTGAGAGAAAAATAACCACGATTATTGTTTTAATGAGCTCTGGCTGCACTTACTTTACAGGTTGGAAAATGTCTGAATTTGCATATTAAATGTAGAATATTTTATGGTAAATGTTGCATATAACTGTGACTCTCACTATACCTTTTGTGTTCTTACTGTATGTATGTGGAGAAGGTATTGTACAGGAAAAAGCATTTAGATATGTTTTCCTTTCTCTTTGTGTGCATTGTTTGATTGCAAGTTTGTTTTTGTTTTGCTTTGTTTTTAAAAGGAAGGGTTTCACAAGGGGAAACCCTTAAGGGTTGACATAAGTTTTCATGGTATTGTAATTCCTTTTGTGACATGAAAACAAATGTTAAAAAAATACACGCATATCTAATATAACTCCATCTCTAATTTCTTAAATCAGTATTTTTGACTGCTTTAGTTTTAACACTTAAACCATAATATCAGCTTATTTAATCTCCTAATAAATTAGCAGACTTGTGCAGTAGATAATAAGTAGATACATATCTCCACATCTCCCATCAGGCCAGTAAAAATCAGACATTTTCCTGCAACAAGCTGGATCTTATTTCAGTTTTTCAGTCCTGCATGCATGTGTGCGCTGAAAGTATTAATAGAACATGTGGCAGCGCTTACCGCCGTAATTTTATTTAAGGCATTTCCCTTTCTGCCTGCCTCTCCGACGCTCTGGTGGCTGCAGTAGCAGAGGCTGTCAGAGATGGGTTTTCCACGTTCTTTTCTTTCTTACCCTCTCATAATGTTTCCCATTTTATATTCCTTTTCTTAAGAATAAAAAAGCTGAATATTTATCCTTTCTCCAAAACAAAAACTGTTTCATTTAAGCACGGCTCTCTTTTGTTATTTTCCATACGCTCTTACTGCTGCTGCTTCTCACTGAGAAGGGTTTCCCCATATGGTCGAGGCGTATGGAGGCACCCAAACCCACAACAGAATAAACAGCCACGGAAACACACCATCAGCTGCAGACATCTTAACCCGCATGTAACTTTAGATCCCTGCCTGGGAATGAATGGGAGCAACAGACCTTGTCATGGCTTCTTTAATACGCTGGTTCTATGTTCTGTGAGCTCGCAAAATACAGATAATAAAGATTTTCTACATGCATTTTTATATCATAGCTGCATGTATTTATTAGGATTTCATGTGAACGTGCAACACAAAGTAACAAAACGTAGCACAACTGTGCATTTAACAAATAAAATCCATTCTTTACTCAATCTCAGGGTGTAAAAGGGAGAACATTCGAGAAAAAACAGAATAATTCAGAGCAAGGAACACAGCAGACAAATCAGGGAGAAGGTGGTGGAGACATCTAAAGCAAAGTCTAAACCAACCGTCCATTTATTATCTAATATTGGAAGGAGCATAAACTACCTAGGAAACCTAACAAGACATAGACGTCTGACTAAAGCGAAACACCTGACAAAGATTATATAAATGAAAGAAGCAGACAAGAAGATCAGTCTGCAGGACCGTATTTAAACAAATGTGTTCCTGATGGAAGTATGGCAAGAAAGCCACAAAATGTCCTAGTTTGTAAAGAGCCATGACCAAAACTTAACATTTTGTCCTTCTACAGTAACTGCGGCATCTCCGCCACGGTGGGAGCAGCATTATGCTTTGGGGAAGCATTTCCCCATACAGTAAATACAAGGAAGAAAACCTGTCAGTAACCCTAATCTTTCAGGCCGAGCTAAAGTCTAAGGGTCTGGATCAAATTATAGTTATGTATTAGAAAGGCCTAGTCAAAGTTTAGACCTGAATTGAATTGTTAAGCTGATCAAAGACTTGAAAGCTGATATTTAGAGACATTCTGCTTCTTTTCAGCCTGGTTGAACCTGGAGTATTTCCAGAAAAAAACGAGCAACTAAATAAAAAAGTACAAAAAAACAGTTGATTCTAGAAAGGAATAGTTTTCATTTCACTGCATCAAAACAGTTTTCTACTTAAAGTTGCTCCATTCCATAAAATCTCCAGAAAATACTCTGAAGTTCATGGTTGTAACGAAATGGACAATTCAGTATCTAACTCTGACCCTGTGACCCGTATCAGCGACTGGAGTCAGACCTGTCAGCTGAGCGGGTCATATAAAGGACACTTTGCAAATAATCTTGTTAAGGTGATGCAAAGCAGCAGCCAGTCGCTTTATTGGCCGACTATCGAGGATGAAACAAAGAGAGCTTTGGCTGATTCAAATGAGCCGCCCGGTTGTCAGATTGAACATTTAACCTGTGGTTTTTCCCTATCAGTCAGCTGAAAAGAGTTAGCGTCCAGCTAGACAAACAACTCCACATGTAGCCTGCATACAGGCTGATTGAAGGAAATGCTTTTTTGCATCTCTGCAAAACGGTTTCACATTCTTATTCATCTAGTTCTGCAATGTGGTTTCGCACTTTGTCCTCCGATATATTGAGCACGGAAACAGCATTAATGTTGAACATGGACCATAGAGTATCAAGCAGTTATGGACATTTGATGTTAATGGATTTTGAGACCGTATAAATTTGCTAGAGTTGGTAGAAAACGGTTTAAAAAGGAGGACAAATAGTCACTCATTAATCTCAAATGACTATAGTCTGGAAATAACAGATACGTTTTACCGCTTGAGTCTAGATAGATTGTCTCATTTTAAGTTTTCCTTCTTGCACATAAAAGGCATACGAGATGGACTTTAATTTGCAAATACGTTGCAACGTTGATAATACGTCAGCCCTCTTTGAATCCTCCACCCTTGATCTCAGATCCTCGTCAGCAGCACCTGCTCTGCCACCTGATGGGACTCAAACAAGTCGGCTCATGCCAAAGGCAGCAGGCGTTTCTTTATCAATGAAAGAGGTTCAAATATCCGGCTCGTCACCATTCCTGAAATCAACCGCCCTGCAGGTCATCCCCAGTAGTCTAGTTGCAAAAAAGAATTGGGACTATTGATTTGTTTTTGGTTTTTTTGGAAGCATACATAGCCTAATTAATATAGTCTATTAACCAAAAGTAGTATGCATGGTATACAGTAGTTGTTACATGTCAGGTACGCCGGTCATTGACCGTGATCGTGGCACCTTACAGTAGAAGTTCAGTCAGTCTCTGGACTGGCATGGCTATCACTGCCCCTACAGAATTGGGGACAAATGCAAAGGACAAATTTCCCACTGGGATCAGCTTCATAGTCATCGTAGGCCACTTCTTTGATTTTATTTATTTTGCTCAGGCTACTCGTAAACCAACAGCCCACCGAATGTTGAAAGGGCAACATTATTGCCATTACTATTAATATATAGTAGAAATTTTACACATTCACCAATAAAATGTTAGCCTCGTGAGACCATCCTGATCTCGTGAGCTTTCAAGGTTTCACTCGCTAATCAGTCT
>NW_015151861.1:149259-150606 GCF_000732505.1 Cyprinodon variegatus
CAGAGTATTTCTTCACTGATAGAAGAGCAAAACACTGCTCTGGAGGCTTTTCTCAGAGGAAAAGATGTTTTTGCTCTTCTCCCGACTGGTTTCGGCCCTTCCCAAAATTACTGCAACGGAAGGTTTCCAGATGGATATGCGGAGCAAATCCATCTGACGGAGTCCGGTTAATAAAATGTCACATGGGATGGTATGGCGGGATGGTCATTTAAGAAGGGGGATGATTTTAAGATTTTTTTTTAAGAAGAGGGATGCCATCCCCCCTCATCCCCCCTCAACTTGAGTACTGGTCATCCCTCCAAACGCAGAGACATGACCTCTAAATGGAGGGTTGATAAATGCAGAGCCTCGACAATATCTAACAACTGACAAGAGATTATTGAGACAGGAGGTGAGGCATGACAACACAACAAACAAAGTGGTTGGAACATCCTGCTGCTTGTCTCTGCCGTCAATGTCTCCAAACAATGAGACGTGAGTCATGTCACTGCAAGCAGAGATGGATCAAGAGTCGTTCCCCGCCCTGATGGAAATGGCATCAAAAGGACCAAGAATAAAATAACTACAGTATCCTCCTCAGAGTTATTGTTGGAGTTGCACAAACGTAAAAGTCAAACAAAACCACAGAGTAAAACACAAAGCCAATGCTATGCTCTGTAGCCTTCAGCAAAAACAAGTTAAAGCCTGCATTTAATGACAGCAATAGTCAAAGAATCCAGTATTAGTGCTTCCTGAAGATGTTCAATGTCTGTAAAGAAGACAAACGTTATTATGCTGCAACTCTGAGTGTGACACGCCCGCATTTTAACCCCCACTGACACTAGGAGGGAGGCGTGAATCGTCTTTGGACATTTTTAGGATCTGCGTGTTCGGCAAACTCCAGCCCTCATCAAGTAAAGCCCTAAATTGACGCCTTTCTCCTTCTTTGATTCTATCATTACCGTTGTTTCTGTGTCTGACGCAGTCGTCCAGCACGGCGTGCCACTTCTTCTGCTCCTTCTCAGTCCCCACGCAGAAGTAGTAATGGCGAGCGTACGGGTGCCACAGGATCAGGGGGAACTCAGTCGCACATTTGATGAAGGGATTGCTGCTGGCTTTGGCCTTGATACCTGCAACAAGTGGCAGAACAAAATTGGTCATTTTAAATGTGCTAATACTGCAAATACTTGTTCATGTGTGTGAAAATCCACTGAGTAAAGGGTTGGTGAACGTTAAAGAACAAAGGTTCTATGGGTCTGGTCTGATGCTTATAGGAGATCTCTCCAAACAAGACTGCGGTGGATGATTTGGTAAATGTTACCTGAGCTCTGGAGCATCGTCGTTCCTTTGATAACACTAAGTTTTGTT
>NW_015151861.1:150713-164387 GCF_000732505.1 Cyprinodon variegatus
GCTTTATTTGATCCACAGAACAATGAACCAGTCCCACAGCATGATTCGGCCACCACCGAGCAGTTACCATTTCCACACTTCAGGAGGAATACTTTTCATAGTTTTTTTGTAAATAACTCAGCCTTTGACTCATCTGACCATAACAGTTGGGTCTTCATGTAGACAGCTGCAAATTTCATTTGACCTTTGACCTTAAAGGTGTACAGACGTGTCTATTTTCATAAGAGATTTGATTGCTTTCCAATATTAACAAGCCTAGTTGTGTCCAATTTTAAGTCCTGGGGCTCTTCTATGACACACAGCCCCACAGCATGATACCGCCACTGCCTTGCTTTCCGAATAGCACACTGAGTTTGGGATCATTGTCATGTTCGAGCGCCTAGCTGTGTTGATTTTTGATACTGAATCAAAAATCATTGAAACAACTCCACAGCATGATGCCTCTGCTACCGTACCTGATACCTTGACACCCTTTAATGAACATCTTTGTCTAATTGGACTATGAAACCAATCAGCAGAGCCCAGTTTCTTCTACTGGAGTAGAGGTTCCAGTCAGGGTTGGCATCCTCTCTTTCTAAGGTTTTACTTGGGATGGTGAATCTAGTGAACCAACAAGCTCAAGTTAAAGGTTAACTATAGCTAAACAAGTTTTAAAAAAATTTGAGATCTTGAAAACTGAACTTTAAGTCAAGCAGGTTAGATTCAACATCTTTAGAATTCCAAAAGTTAATTTACAGCCTTGCAACAGTGTCCACCATATAAAGTGTTTTAGGTGTCGCTGGAATCATTCAGTTTAAGACATCAAATTTGATTTAAAAAGATATATTTAAGAGGTGTATCCAATAGATTTTTACTCAGTAATTCTGTTTTATATTTTATTTCTAGAACATACATGCGCCTTTTCCTGTCAGCACTGTTTTACAAAAACAAAAGTAAACCTATAGAAGAAATTTTAAATTGAATAAATAACTAAAGAAATGACACGATAATGATAACTTTTTTTTTTTTTTATCAAAGCACACTCATAACCTTTATCTGATTTTTATTGAAGTTACTAGAAATAAATAAAAAAAAGAAGAAAATAATGAGCTTTAATTATTGATAGTGCTTCACAAATGTTTTGAAAATGCAAATAACGACTTAAAACGTCTCTGGATTATCGTCCCACCTGGCAGGCTGCTGTTGACCAGCTCCATGTACTTCTCCATGGACGTCAGGGCCTTGTACCCGGCACAGTTAATGGAAGCCTTCGGATGCAGCCCTCTGTCACTGGACTGCAGAGCAAACATGGCGTTAAACTCAAGAGCCCAGTTCTTCACAACTGATGTGCTTTCATCATCCACCTACCGCTTTGCTCTCGTGGAGCTCGATGGTGTAGCTGTTTGGCACGGAGACAAAACGGTTCCTCCACTTCCGATTCTCCTCCAAGTATTGAAACAAATTCCCAGAGAAGATGCTGCGACCTGCCAGAGGATCCTGGAAAAAACAAATCCAACGGCCTCACTCTCAAATCAGCATCTAGATTAATAGATGTGGTTCTTTTAGCTTTGTAATTTACATACATTGAGGATTTCTTTTAGCTTACAAGCATCTGAAAGCTTGATCAGGAATTCTCTAACAGTAATGGGAGGAGAGTTTGAACTAAAGGTGTTTACAAAGGGATATGCACCACCCTGGGTTTGTGTGCAGATTTCCTTTCTTGGATCAAATAATTCCCAATAAGAAGAGAAGGAAGGTTCTTATGCTACAAAGCAGATTCTTAAAGTTTTATTTTCAGCAGTAAAGGGAATAAAGGTATTTTAAAAACAATAAACTAAGACTAGCGCTTTTCTGATGGATTTTCCAGACTAGATTAGATTCCTCTTTGGCTTTTCTTTGAAAATCCTATATATGAAAAGTGATCATTAAAAATTGAACAAAAAAGTAGGATTTTTCATGCATTTGAGGAAACATTATCTCTGCTTCAGACTCAAATCTGCTTTACTTTCCCTACTTTTCTGGAAAAGCTTAATGCACTGCAAAAACGATCTAAAAATAGTATTCACCCTTAATTTGAGCAGGTTAATGAGATAGTTTGCCAATGGAATGTGTAATTTTACTTTTAAAATAAGATAATTAGATAATATGCACTTGAAATAAGACGATGCAATTGTGTTTTCATATTTTAAGTGTTAATTGTCTTGTTCCGATGGCAAAATGTCTCTTTTACCTCCTCAATTCAAGAACAAATGCACTTATTTTAAGAAAAAATGACTTATCTAGATTTAGATTTTTTTTGCAGTGTGTTCACGATTTTCATTAAAGACACACTAAATAACAGAATAAAAAGCAAACAGTAAGCTATTGTCCCAGATAAGCTCGTAGAGTTTTTCAACTCTGGTCCTCGAGGCACGCCTCCCTGCATGTTTTAAATGTTTCCCAGCTTTCACACACCTCATATAAACTGATAGCAGATTAACAAACTTTGCTGAACTGGAATCGACTGAATCAGGTGAGCTAAAGCAGAGAAACACCTAAAACAGGCAGGGCAGTGTGCAGGCAGGACCAAGGTTGAAAAACACTGCAGAAAGTTAACAGTAATGCCTGCAAAAATAAAGTTTGAGAGGTTTTGCTGCACTTAAATTAAAATACAGAGACTCTTCCAATAGTTATTTGTTCAATTTATACCAGGCAAATAAAAGTGAATGCATTTAGGTTTAACAAATAATGACTCAGCTAATTACTGCACCCCACCATGGCAGCCCTCTGCTCCCTGAGGGGATGGGTTATGAATCCAGAAATCTTGGGGAAACAGGGTACTCATATTTTTAGAGGTTTCCTCTAATTAACCTCTATAGAAAATATTCTACAGGTAGTTTAAAACACAAATAAAAACAACAGTCCGTCTTTAAAACATATCCATGATCTCTCCCAGCACACCCTGCTGCCTTCATTTGTGTAAAAAAACTAATCTTACAGTTATCTTTCCCCAAACAGTAACTGTTAGGAGAGAATCTGGCTCTATATTTTTGTCCGGATGTTTTTCCATCTATACCAAATATTCCAAAACTGTTGAATTTGTTAGTAAAAGCAGAAACAATGTAAATCTTTTAATGTAAATGTAAATCCCTTTACTGTCTAACAATGGGGAAATTCACTCTCTGTATTTAACCCATCCCCATTGGGAGCAGTGGGCTGCCATTGTGTGGCGCCTGGGGAGCAGTGTGGGGGTTAAGGGTCTTGCTCAGGAGCCCAGAGTGCAGGCTGTGGGAATCAAACTGGTACTTGCAACCTTTTCAGAGCACAAGCGCACTGCTTTTACAAATAGAGATGCCCATAACCATTTAATTTTATTTGTATAGCAACCAATTTATACCAAAGTCGTCTGTGTTTGTATGTTCAGCTCTACCCAGTTAATAAGTTATAGTCCATTCTTTTGATTTTAAGTCATATTAGATGGAGAGCATTTGTTTTAATGCTTGCCACAGATTATGAATTATATCACCAGCTTGGAATATGTCAATCTATAACACTTACTGATCTTATGTTGTAGCTCTGGGAAGGTTATCTCCCAACTCCTAAAAAATACTGCCATCATGATGTTTTACTGTAAATGGAGACTTCAGTTTCTAGTTTTCCAACAGGTTTTAGAAGAAGGCCAAAGAGCTCAGATATGGTGTCTTCTCCCACGTTTAAGGTGTCTCCTTCAGACTTCTTATGATTTTCTCTCAACACTCTCTTTCTAATTACTCTCTCTTCCTTAAAGTCCAGCTTTTGTGAAAATAGGTTGAAATTCCGCCTGAACTCTCACAATATGTTGCATTTTTTTTCTGCGAACTGTTCAGATGGTTTCAGCTGCAGGGTAAAAACTTGCCTTTCTGTGCAGCAGCTGCGGTTGCGTCCCGCCTCCTCCTTCTATCTCAAAGCGAACGGCATTGAAAAGGGCGACGGCGTACTGCTTCTCGTACAGATCCTCAAACTGTGTCATCACATCCCTGGTCCGAGCTGCAGGAGAGAGAGACAAAGAGGGTCAGGAAACCTGGCATCATTCAGTGATTTATTCTATTTTCTATTATGCACAATTTTAGAATATTCTGTACCTGTTGAAAAAGAAGGTGAAGTGAACATTTTGTGATAAAGTTTAAAAACCAGATGAAAAATCCAACTTTTTGTCATTCTACCAGTAAGAGCATATTTAACTTTTCTTTTAAAATGTTTTTGATATTAGCTGCTTTAAAAGCCCAGCTTCTCGGGTCCCCTCACTATCTTTGGCAGGTCCACATTGTCAGACACATTTTAGGTGAACTTTTTTACATGTCAAAAAGTTTAGCTTAATATTGAGCTTTTCAAAATTGATTTATTCAGCTAGTCTAAAAAGTAAATTGTAGCAGAATCTGAATGTTTTTAAGGAACCTAGATTGTGAAAGCCCATTAGTAACAGATTGGACGATGTTCTGCATCATCACAGTAAAGAAATCCAAAGAATCACAGGATGAATGAAGCTTTTCACTGCGGTAAGCAACTTAGAGCAGGACTCTGGCATGTTTATGGAAGCATCATGACAGGAAGGAGGGAGCAGGGCTGCAGAGGGAGAGCAGGAAGGAAAACGCTGACAGGACAGGATGGACACTGTGGGAATGTGTAGGAGACGGGGACAGGGACGCACAGGCTTATTAAAAATACACCAGCTGAGAGACGGACGAGATGGGAGGATAAATCAGAGGACGGAGAGGAAGCAGAAACAGGTGAAGAAAGAGCATCTGCTGAAAGAGACAAGGATCCAGAAGAAAAGTTTTGCCATTAACGGCCAGTGATGATGAGTCTTTAACTTCATTTGAGAGAAAACAGAATGGCTTTTAATTCAGTCACATTGTGGGGTCTTTGAGCACTAACATGTTTTCACGTCACTGAATCTAAACTTTGCTTGGGTCTGACCTTTGATGGCTATAGGAAAGGTCTTGCTTAAGGACCCAGAGTCTGAGGTGTCTTCCAACCTCGCTAGAATGTAAATCTTCTGTTCTCTGAGCCCTAGGAAAGCAATTAATCTATCTTATATAAGATGTCCTTTAAAATGTGCATTTTGTTTTCTCTGAGTTGAGGCTGATGATGATTGTTTTGTCGCTAAAAAGAAAATTAGCTTGAAGTTAAAATCCTAACAGGAGCTGAATGTTGGATGTTGTTCTTCAACATCTTTTGTTAAGAGAAGAGTTCATTTAGTTCCTTTATTAGCAAAGCAGCCTCACCACCCAAACTTATGGATCTCTTTTAGTTTTAAACAATGAACTCTGATGTTCAGTGAGTTTTTGCTTATATTGTGACATTCTGGATGAGCCATTGATGTTCTTTTTGAGTAATTTTAGAAGGCCAATTTTTCCTGTGAAGGTTCATAACAGTTTTTAATGTTCTCTTTATTGTGGATGACAATGATTTAACTATGAGATGGTTTAGCTCAGCTATAATTGGGTTATGCAGCAGTAGGACAAGAATCCAAAGGACACCAGAAAGTCCAGCTCTGAATATCTTTAAAAAGAGAATTAGACATTGCTGGAGTCAAATATGGTTGGTTCTCATCTTCCTTTTTGGAATAGGCAAATATTCTTCACCTCCTTTCCCGCTTCTTTGATAATATCCTTTGTTTGGTGAAGAATTAATCACCAAAAAGCAATGAAAATACCACTCTGTAATGTTGCAGAAAGTGAAATAAAAATAGCTATGACTTAAGATGTTTCAATCTGAATGCTGATCTCCAACATATCAGCGCCGGGTCCTAACTGTAGATGTTTGCCTCTGTTGAGTCGATGCTAACTAAATTCTGCAGCAGGTAGGTGCTGGTTAAAGCTGTTTCCTCTTCACTGATGCAGAAAGTTGGTACCTTCCAGCAGACGTCCTGCTGGGCCAAAGTCAGCAAACTGGAATGCTTTAAATAGGCTTCTGGGTGCATGGAAACAAAGATTAGAAGGTGAAAAAATAAAACGAAAACACTTTATTCTTCTGTTTTTAACCTGAAAGCACTTATTAGGTCTGATATAAAATATTTCCTTTGTTGAGAGCTGAGGCCTGGATCCCAATACTCCTCAAGGTTTTAAATTTTAGCTATTTATTAAATGCAGATCCAAGCTGCAAACATCTGATGAGTTTTTACAGATGTTTTGTTGTTATAAAGACAGAAAAATGTAGAAGAAACTCTGTTGTGATGGTTTATCAGGAGACATGAAGGCTGCTGACTAAGAACGATTTCAAGCAGGGTTTATTTTTCTGCAGGAAAAAGTGATTTTAGTGTCTGAGGTCAGACTGTGGTGAAGGAGACGAGGAAACAGGTGGCCTATCTAATATAATCCAGTTTTGTTTTACATGACAGGGACCCTGATTCAGACAGAGTGGGAAGACAAGCTTAAGCTCCTTACTGAATCCTTCAGTATTCTAAAAATATTTCCATTTATTGTTCTGTATTTCCACAGATAGAGAAAGTTTTTGCATTTAAAGTTATGATCTCATGGCTTATATGGTTGGTAATCCACCAGTGACTGTTGACATAACACAGCTACACGCAGTTTAAAATTTGCATAACTCTCTGTGTGTTGCATTTGTATGCAGCAGACGGTTAATGCTGGACAAAAGTAATCAAACATCCCTTTTATTTTAGATTAAGTCAGGCTTCCCTGCTGTTTTTCAAAGAAAGCATCTTACCCCTCAAATGCTTTACATTTGACCACATTGCAGTAATTTAGAATCACTTTTTATAGCATATAAGTCTGAAAATCCTTTAAACTTCTGAACAGAAACAACGTGCGACGATGATCCTAGTCTATTTGACATCGTCTACACTGTTATTTGTTGTGTATGGTTTATAATTATTAAAGTTTCAATTCTGTTGTGGAAATCCACTTTTTTTGGGTGTTACGATAGTAACATGTTATCTGTTTTTGTTGCATCCATACAATAACAAATACAGTGAGACTGGATGAAAACAAAGTTTCTCATTTTGCAACAGTTTGTCAAATGGATTTAGGTTTGGACTTTGACTA
Organism: Cyprinodon variegatus; assembly: GCF_000732505.1. Classification (NCBI taxonomy): domain Eukaryota; kingdom Metazoa; phylum Chordata; class Actinopteri; order Cyprinodontiformes; family Cyprinodontidae; genus Cyprinodon; species Cyprinodon variegatus. Next base: position 157,718 of record NW_015151861.1, read on the forward strand.
GGCCACTTTAGTATTTATGTGTTTTAAACAGACCAAAACACAACATGATAAAGATAAAGATTCTGGTAAGAGACACGACTCACAGCTTAAATACAAACTACTTTTATTTGATGTGTTGAGAGATCGGTCTGTGGTTCATTCTGGCTGCCAACAAGCGAAAGAGAGAGCAAGTCTTCAGATATATATATGAGTATGTGTCTCCACATGTTTAAACGTTCCTTCAACAACTTTGAAAGAGCTTCAGAAAGTCTGAGGAACTTTGGATCTACACCGCTTTGAAAGAAAGAGACAGAATCTGACTGCTTGAATAGAAAGAATATAGATTTTAAGGATGACCTAAGACTTTTGTACGGTTCCATGCAGAGAAACAGAGGACATCAGCGATGCAAAGTCATCCAAGGACATGTAATAACATACATGAACACAAATGGTTACTTTAGGTTCAAAGGAGGACAAGCTGTTTGCTGCTCTGTTGTGGTTTCACACGAGCAAACAAAGGAGATGGACAGAGAGACGGCGCTGAGGGAGGGCCTGTAATACCGCCAGTTTTAACTCTGACATGTCTTTACCTGCTGCACCTCATTATCCTCCCCCCCTCTGACTGCTCCCTTCATGTGCTGCACCCATAACTCAGAAAACATTACTCTATTCCAGGTAGCCCAGCAGAAAAATAGCTGCTCTGTTTTTGGTGAAACTGCAAAGGTAACTGAATAGATTCCTCAAAATGTATCAGGATGATAAAAAAGGTTAAACCTCTCCTTACATGATCCATTTTTGGGTTTTGAGAGTCATTTTGAGGGATTTTAAACCAACCTTCAGGTCAGGCATCAGGTTTAGATGATGTTTAGGTTAGTGGAGTTAGAGAAGGTGGGAGAACCTCTGGGTAACCCATTAGAAATTACAGATTTTGTTTGGGATCTTTATATTCTTGCAGAAACTTTAGTCTTTTTCAGGTTAAACTCTCTGACACACAATGAGACGCTTTAGTTCTGTTTTATTGCTCTGTGATTAAATGCAGCCAAGTTAAATAAAAAGCATTTAAATAACAGCAGAATGAGACTAAATTATGGACTTTTGTGAAAAATATCCCTCCCACAGTTCTGCTTTGTCTCCTGGCAGAGATGTTGTTTAGATGGAGGTAAATTTCCATCACACATTTTTGAGCAGAGGCTAAAAATGTTAAAATTGTCTCATCTAATGTGTTAGAATACGCCATGGGTTGGTATAAAACAGTAAAAGCAGAATCCTGGTGAATTGTGTGTAATTTTTATGTTTGTGCAGAAGTTTTACCTTCTGACGGAGGTGGGACCGGCTCACTACTTTCCAAGTCACAAGTTTTAAAGTCTTAATGGTCAAGTTAAGACACGAGTCAGACTGCTCAACTTGAGTCATAAGTCTGGGCTAACAGGTCCCACGTAAAGTCCAAATCAAAAATAATTCATACTGAGCTATTCCTGAAACATGAGGAAACAAATTATATGGACACTTTTATTTTGCTTTAATATGAGCCTTAACTCATTTGAAGTAAAGACGCTTTACTGTAAATCTTTTCTAATGTAACTAAGCCATAATCTAAATTGGTGACTCGAGTCAAGCCATCAATTTAAAGTCGCCACCTCTGCCTTCCTCCTGCAACTTGAGCCCAAAGCATGACTAGCACACTGCTAAACTTACAGACTATACTTTTTCCCTTAACAGTGATTCATCAACACTGGCAGAAACTCCCTGTTCTAACTTTAACTGGTGATCAGTGGGTCTAAAACTAAAAACATTGATCTTTAGACTCTTCAAATATTCAAAACTTGTTCTTTGATGCCCTGTTTTGAGTTGCGAATAAAATGATGCATTTAATAGTCAGTTATTGTTGTGTTTGACTACTGAATTAAAAACATTTGGTTTGTAAACATGTGGTTAGGACATCTTTACTCATGAACACATGATTTCTTTACGTTAAACATTCTTTAGAGATTATGTCCAAGATTTTCTCTTTAGATGTTTATATCAACAAGTTTACGATATAAACATTCTAATTTTGCTGATCATAACAGGAGCTCAAACAATGATGGGTCAGCTGCCACTCTAAGAAGCTTGGCCAATCAGCTAACAATCGTCTAGAGCGCCGCCCATGATCGTTGTCATAGGGTTATCTACCAAAAGGAAAATTGACACTTTTCCTGTAAAATAAATAAATAAAATCAGCAGATGTTAGAGAAAAGTCTGATAAAGATTAGAAAAATAGTTTTAATTGTATAAAAAGTCATAATTTTCTAATCTATTTTGCCCCCATAAACATAAATAAAGCAAATTCCCTATTTGTTAATGTTTAATTTAATTGCAAATTGAGGGTAATGTGTTGAATCAGCCAATAAAGCTATGATGAATACATCTCTAGATAATAAATTAATATTGATTCAAGACAAATATGTTGTCTTGAATCAACAATGTTGCTTCAGAGAAAAATTGGGTTTGTTTAAGGGTTTGATTTAAAGTTTTCAAGCAACAAAGCAGGACATATTTATTGATTGCCTGCTCAATAAAACATAAGTATAAAAAAAGTCCACTAATTATTTCTGAAACCTTGAATGGTCTAACATAATTTCTTTACAGCAAAGGTTATACTTTCTGAATATTTGAAGAATATTTGCTTGAAAGAAGTCAGTAAAGTATCCGCTGTTTATTGGGAAAAGGTTTATCGCATCAATGTAAAGCAATGGAAACAATACTTAAATGAAGAAAGGAACTCAGAAATGAATCAACATTAAATTACTAAAATCTAGTCTCTATGTTTAACTAACATAGATGGATGATGCTCCATTATTTTCTAAATCTAAAATAATAGATCTACAAATAATTGGCCTATAAACATGAAACCATAAATGTCTATAATAGCTCTGTTGCAGCATAAATACGGTCAGATTACAACCATCTTCATGAGGTTTTACTGGGATGTTTTAAAGTGGTAAACCAACACTTATTCAATCCCCTTTATTTTCTGAAAAAAAAAAAATACATTAATAATTCATTTAAACAACATGTGGTGTGAATTTAAAATTAACCTGCTTATTAATACTTTGTAGAACCGCCTATTATTTCAGCTACAGTACTACTCAATACCACATTTGGTTCTTATCAAATACTAAAAAGACTACTTAGAGTCTGATAGGTTTTTATTTATTAAGAGTTTGTTTCAAGTTTACAGCTTTGCATTATAATATTGATTCAAATGAATGTTGTCAGGTGAAATTATCAGGCATCATGGATATATATTTTTACTTTTTCTGGGTTTCACTTACATTCTGTTTTTTTTAAACACCCCTTTTTGCTGTGAAGTCTTAGTCTGTGCTGGGGGGCACAACTATAACATAAAATACTCTAAACTTCTTTAAAAAAAAAAAGTTTTGCTCAAAATGTTCTGTTTGATTTAGATCTGGATTTTGATTCGACCATTCTGACCAACGAAAAGACTTTAATCTAAACTCTTCAATCGTAGCTTGAGGGTTTAGGGTGGTTATCCCACAGGAAGGTGAACTTACGCTCTCATATCCACACAATAACAGTTTCTCTTTCAACAGAGTTCCCCACCTGAGCAGTGAATTTCTGCAGCTCCCCCAGATTCCCCATGAGGATCTTGGCTGCTCTCTTATTAGTACTCTCCTTAGCCAGCCTGCCAGTGGAGGTCAGAGGTGCAAAACTACTCTCTTATACGTTCAGTTTCCTGCAGCCTTTGAGCCTGAGTCTAAAGAGTTGTTAGGAGGATATTTGATTCAGGTTTTGTTTTTTGGCACATGAGACTTTTTTGAGTTCTCAAGAGGTTTAACATTTTTGGTTTGGGTCACTGACCAAGTTTTGGGTTTTTAGGTCCCCTCATTCAATATCACATAAAATCCAAATAAGTATGTAATGGTTTGTTGTAACATGACAAACTTGGAAAAGCGTAAAAGTTATGAGGCTCAGTATGCAGCTTGTAGGTTTTAGATTGTTTTAGACAACAAAAACATTTCAACAAAGACGCTCTTCCCTTTTTTTCCATTCCACACAAAGGAGCATTTATTTTATGGCTTCACAAAAGCAACAAACAAAAAGAATCGCCTGAAATTTAAGGATCCAAAACCTTCTTCTCTAAGTACCACCAGGGAAACACAAACACAACCAGAAATGTTTGGAGAGCAGAAATGTAAAGCATTCCAACTACACATGCACAGTCCTATGGTAAAATCCTTCTAGTAATTACTGGACTAAACCACAGGTTCCTGAAAGTGTCCCTGCTCCTCTGACTCGTTCTGCCTCCATGCTTTGCTGGAATAATCGCAGAGAGGAGGACATTTCTCTGTGGGAGGCTGCTCAGACTCCAATAACAAGCAGTCCCAAACTTAGACAAACATGTTCCCCCGTCTTTTAGAAACCTGCTTATTATCCCAGAAAAAATACTAGGACTTTATTCAAACTCTTAAAATGCAAGAAAAGGGACATTTGTCACACTTTTATGTTAGGGGATTAGACATATTAAACTTTAAACTCCTATGAATCCAACAAAGCAGCATCAAATACATAATTTTGCCATTAAACTCTTAGTCTGTTCTAATTTAGAAGCTTCTAACCTGAGATCATCTCCCTTCTGCCCTCATCCAGGTGAGAGGAAACCACGTCTCCCATGGTGACAGGAGATCCTCAGAGTATCCCAGCTGTAGTAACTCCCAGGTCAGACTTCCAAGACTCCAACGCCCTGCAGGGAATTCTGCTTCAGGCTCCTACTCAGGATGGTGCTGCTTTGGCTGCCCTCCTGTTTTGCTCCAAAAAACCCAGAGAGAGAGAGGAAAGAGGAGGAGTAGGAGGTGAACACTGCTCTCTTTCACAGCAAAGCAACAGGACACACCCTCTGGGAGTCATCACTGGTCCAACGTGTTCAGTTGGCCATGCCAAAGGTGTGGCCTCCACCAGGAGAGCCTGGTAACACTTCACTCAGTTTCTTATTACTTGTTTGAAGTCATTTGAGTTTAGATAAAGAAATATAAAGTATTGGTTTTAAAATATTTTTTCTCAGATATGATGATTAGATTCATGTTCCCTGACTTTAAGTTGCCACATTTTGTTAATATTGTGTTGAAGTTTCCTTAGTATGGATAAGAAAACTGAAAGCATACCTGCTGTTGGGACTTTCTAAAAGCATGTTACTGCTGCCCCCTTGTGGAAAGATTCAGGACTACACAGGTTTCAAAAATGCTCATATAGGTAAGTCATAAAAAATTGCACACAATAGCCTGAAAAAGTATGTGGGTCCAGAACTTCTAATTTCATTTAACCAAGCTGCACATTTATGTTGTTATGGTCAGAAGCAGCAGAATGAAAATTTGTGAAAACATCAATTTGTGAAAGCATGGAAACCTGCAAAATATGAACATTTTACAGGACTGCATGAGTCTTCCTGCTTGGATGGAACATGTAAAATATGAGGCGTGACACATTCTCAGAGACTGTTCTGTAAACACTCCTGGAAGTAAAAGGAAAGCCATTATGCATAAGTATTTTATTAAGTAAGAAGGAAGCCTATGGTTTGGGGAAAATAGTAAACATATATCTTAAGTTCTGGTAAGTAACCTGCAAGTTTACTGAAGATGATTGGTAAGTGCTGGTGAAACAGCTTTAACATAAAACCTGCAGATTTTATAAAGGTACTATAAACAGGGAAGCACCATGAGTTTTAAAACAATAGGAAAGTACCCTGTAACTAGCCTTCAAGTTTCACAATGGAGCATTAAATATTATTAACCTGTGGGTTTTAAGAAAGCAAATAATTAATTGTATTAAAGTTCTAGTTTAGTTAAGCTAAGCTCTAGGTACAGTGATATGAGAGTTCCATAAAGGGTTTTGTGAATTCCAGTAGGGGGCCGAGAAATTCTTGTAATCTAATCTGTAAATTTTAATAAAGGAGTAACTTCCGGGAAAGTAACCTGTAATAACAGCATTGTAGACTGAAAGTTTTAGAAAATATGTCTCCATGTTTCTGTTAGGTAACTAGTAATCACTAGGAAATATTACAAGGTTTGGAAAAGTTGCATAAAGTATCTTGTAGATCCAGAGGGGACTCCAAGTTCTGGAAACTGAAATCCGAATCCATTAGGTTTCAAATAGGAGAAACTTTACGTTAATATTGGGAAAGTACCAATACATTTTGGAACAATAAGCAAGCAATGACCAAACAAGTAGCCTGGGATTTCCAGGAATGTAAAACATACTGTGTAAAGCTCTGGAAAAATATATATTTTTTTAGTTTCAGGGATATGCAGCAGATTTGTCTTTTCAATGTTTCAGACGTCCTCTGTGAGTTTTAAAAACTATCATGCACGTTTCTGAAAATCTGGTTTTAAGTTCCAGGAGAGTATCCCACAATTTCCCAAAGGAATTAAGCTGTAAGATACAGCTGAGCTTTCTTAAATTTGATGTGCTGAGTAGGTATAAATTTGAGGAAATCTCATTTAAAGTTATGGGATAGAACCATGGGCGTATTCTGGCAAAGACAGGCAGGGGGCCCTCTGATTTGAGAAGACAACGTAAAACAGACCCACAATACAGATGCAGAAATTTTAATAGAATAGACATACATTATTTGTTCTACCTTTTGTCCTTTTCTTGTTGTTTTCCTCTCTATATTTTGTTCTCAGCTGATTTTTCA
>NW_015151862.1:0-2316 GCF_000732505.1 Cyprinodon variegatus
AAAGATGAAAACGCGAAAACGGCGTTTCAAAATCTTCCCACTCTGAAGGCTTTAATAAAAAATGATCGTTTACAGACCCCCGAAACGCCGGCTTCGTATGGATGAGAGGCTGGTTTGGTGAAAAATTTGTGCGTTTAGGCCAGGGTTTGACTTCGTGTGGACGGGGCCTAAGCTGACACCACCTATATAGACAACTATAGTAGGGAGGAAAAACAGTAGTTAATAGTGACGTGTTTACACTGACTTTTTCCGGTGGTTTCCTCGGATTTTGATCATTACATTGTTTATTCTAACCAAATTAGTTTTAAACAACTAGATTGGTTGGAAAAACAACCAATCTATTCTTAGAATCTATCCAGCTGACAGCAGCTCTCCTCCAACCTCCCACATCTTGACTGAACACTGAGGCTGTTTAGATGCCTGTCAAAATTGTTGCGCTTCCTGAAACACTTCGCCAAGCGGTCACGTGGTTTCACGGTAGCGAGGCCTCGGACGTCATGAATTATGGCCTCGACACGCGCTTCGGGGAAACGCCCCCTCCATTACTCGACACACGCCTCGAAGCCTCGGCTCATCTCATAACATCAGTACTGTTTAATCTTTTTTTCCAATTCATAGTTCACATGTGATGTCTTAGATTTACTCTGTAGAATTGCTTGAGTAAGTAAGCTTTAGAAGAATTTTGTTGATAAAGTGTCAGAATTTAACTTTATATGTGTGAAAGTATTCAAATCAGATCTTCTGCTTAGTCTCCTATGATTTATAATCATTTGCAGCATTAGCTGCACTCTTTAAAACGTCATCACAAATGCCCTGGTTGTCAGTGTTAATCATGTAGCCTGCACCAGCAGGCTGTGAGGAACATTAATCTACATGTTATAGTAATTACTTACTCTGCCAATCACCTCTAGCCTGTTGTTCACATGTCCTGATGCCTTTACAAAGTATTTAAAACACTGATTAAATTTATAGCTGCTCTCCTCTTGACTCTGCATTCTGCTTCGTCGAAGGTGAAACATTTACCAGCTGCACGAGAATTAAGAAAAATTAAGAAGAAATGTGTTGTACGAATTATAAAACATGAAATACATTTAGTGCTTTCTCACCTCATATCTTCAAATACGTCATAAAATAAATGTAAACTTTACCCCACCTGCAAATTCCTAAATCCGTACCTGTATAAAATACATATCTAGCACCAGAAAAACATCACAAAAATCCCCAAAATATAAACACACCTGCAAACACAGTCAGTGTTGTGCATGAATGCATTCAATGAATGCGTTCATATTTTGAGTTGACTGTAGAGAAGCAGCTGCAAGTATCTGTGAACAAGGAGGATCTAATGGTTTTAAAAGATGGAAGTGAAATGAGTCTATTCAGTTCAAGAATATTTAGCAGAGCGTTCCAGTCACGAGCGGCAGATTGAAGAGAAGCAGGACCAAAAGTAGCGTTGGTTTTGGGGATAAGTAACTGTAGATGAAGTGAGGAGCAGGTTTGGCTGCAGCAGGTGACCTAAATAAGGTGGTGAGCGGCTGAGAAGGGTTTTGTAAATTACGATGAACCAGTGAATTTTGCGTTGATTGTGAGGGGAGGGCCAGTTGATGGATGAATACAGAGCACAGTAGTGTGTATTAAAAGGAGGAGTAATGAACGTGAACGAGAGCGACGTTCACTCTAAAGCCGGGTGTAAAATGTATGATTTTTGCCTTTTTCGGGCCAATTTTCCAGTTGTGCAAGAATTTTTTGATCGAGCTATTTTCAGCCTGATGGTGCGTATTGTACCGGGGGTAACGAGGGGCGATCAGCCTCTAAGGACCACCCCCCATCAGGAATCATAAGGTCGGGAGAAAATCAAACATATTTGAAATTCAGTCGGCCGTCGTGGGCAAATCGTCGTGGGGGTGCAAACTGTCAGACCGTAGTAGCCACGTTTGCTCAGCCATGTCTTTGTCCAAATACGTCGTCTCCTTTTCTTTTTAGGGCTTTCAGCACAAATTGCCCAAATATCCAAGGCAGCGCGTTTCACTCTAGTGAGCTTCATATTCCTCTGCTACTGGTTTGGCTTCCAGATAGACGAGTCCGAGTGGCACTATCTCTCAGTGCTGAGTCCCACCTGTTTTTTAGACGTACAGTGCGAGCAGTTAGATCGCATCAAAGCGTTGGGTCGCACAGAGTGAGAACAAACATCGCGAGCTGGGAACTTTTAAACTCTGCGGTTTCGTTATACAGTGGGAGCTGTAGCTGCGTGCAACAATTGAAACCATCGCACAGTGTGTGTCCAGCTTGAGAAAAACGAGCGACATTCACAGCTCA
>NW_015151862.1:5975-7236 GCF_000732505.1 Cyprinodon variegatus
TATTAGTTTTAGGTATAAATATTGATCTGTTGATTATTCCTTGATGAACGGACTTTTTAACAGTCACATTGATTCTCTCCCAGCTTTGTGCTGATTATCTGACTTTTGCAGTCAGCTGTTCATTTTGCTCCATGGAAAAAATACAGTTTCCACCAATGATACATTTTCCAGCTTTTTGCCGGAAACTTCGGCCTTTTATCGAATGACTCGAAATCTTTACAAAGCTCGCTGTCTGCACTTCAATCTCGCCGATGTAAATCAGCTCATTTTGAAGTGGTTTGATGCTTGCAGCCTGATTTCCTCTGACTCTTCAGCAGTCAGTCAAACAAGATGGGTTCATTTCATCAAGCTGAGGAGGATCCTGCTTATCACTGCAGATGCTGCGGATGTTTGGATCGTTCTGCAGTCCAGCTTCATTGCAACATCCCGGTGCAGAGGGAGTCACGACTGTATGAACCAGCTGATAGTAGGCAGTTGTCTAGGACCCCAAGTTCCTGGGGGCCCCATAAAACTGTTGACATGTATGGTTAATATAACTATTCCTTATTTGTGAACAATAATTATGTTTTTGATAAAAAATCCTTTAGCGAAAATGCAGTCAGAACACTTATAATATTAAGTGCCCCCCCAGTGCAATGTTAATTTCATCAGCTTTTTTTTTTATTTAGTCTTAGTATTAGTCTAAATAACAAAAATCAATTTTAGTCTTAGTCAAATTTAGTCATTTTAGTCAACACTGTACATAATAGAACTTATCAACACACTGATTCTCTTTTTAACATATATCACACTGAACACATTGAACCTTTTGTCTGCTTGTTTCATCATATCCACAGAGTCTTCATCCTCCCTTCCTTCCCCAACCTCTGATCTGGCTGCGCTGTCACTGTGTCAGGAATCTAGTTGGGAGGAAGAAATTTAAACGATTAATATCCAGAGTATCAGTAGAACATCTTTCTTCTATGACAGAGAGACAGGCCGATACCTTCTTCCATATGGCAGCATGTTGGCACCTCAAATGTTGCGTGAGATTCGCTGTGTTCTTCCCCGCCATTTTGAAGCCGCAGACTCTTTGGTGGCGTCCTTCCTCCTGTGTTTTCCTTCCCGTTGTAAACGAAATGGCTCCATACATCCAGGCGTTGTTTTTGCCCAGCTCCTCCAACAAACAGTACAACGGTATCAGAGCCCCACGCAATGACTGCGAAATTGAGCTAGGAGTATAAACCCTGTGCTGCTACTGACTGAGGGACAAACAGGGCAA
>NW_015151862.1:8507-10030 GCF_000732505.1 Cyprinodon variegatus
TTCCTGGAAAAGTAGATTATCAATGTTTTCCTCCTTATATTTGCTTTTTGTTTCTTTGGAAATTTTTAATTCTTAATGTTTTTTATTTTTTTTATTTTATGTTATGATGCCAAATCGCTTTTTCTGTCTAAATGTATTTTTAGTTTCAGTTCTGTGCCTCTTTGGGCTGGTCAATCCTAGAAGTTCCCAGTTGAAACTGCTGCTCTCTAAAACTTGAGGGGTGTGAATACTTTTGAAAGTAGCTTCATTCTGTTCATGCATTCCCTTTGCTGCAGCTTCAGGTGGATTCCTGAAAGCTTAACACACAGCGCCTCTCTGCGGTTTGTGCAAGCAGAACATCAAGTCAACGCTTTGCAAATGTTGCCATCTGGAGGCTTTGGATCAGTCTCACACTTTCCAGCTACTATAAGCAGAAGCAAAGTGGTACCTAGTCTGTGTTTATTATGCTCTTTACTGTTTTATTTCATATCCACAGCTTTAAACTGTAGCTCTCATTGAATGTCTGCATCGGTTTGCAGGTTGTGTTTTAAAACCTGAACTGAAGGTAAAGATTACGGGAAAGGAAATGATTTTTTAGCCAGAAGAGGTCTCTGCAGAGCAGCAGCATAGAAGCCAAGCTTTAAACGTGTCCATGTGGCCACCTCCATGGTCTCACTGAGAGAAAATACATCTGGCCTGGAGAGGGACGCAGCTGTTATCAGCTGCAGTCTTCAAAACAACGGACTATAGCAGAAGACTGTGCAAATAAAAAGCAAAAACATGTGCTTCCATTTATGGCCGTCCTGACCTGATAGTTAACAGTTGGGAATAAACGTTACAGAACAATCTTTGGTGTAAAATAAAAGCTGTTCTTGTCAAATTTAATTTGCTTGGACGGATGGGTCAGATGCCTTGGGCTGTTTATCAAACTGTTGGGGTTGTTTTTTCTATACTGTTCTACTATAACTTTGACTATGTTAAATAAAAGATAAGGCTGCAGACTAAAATGGTTCCTGGCAAAAGATTGAAATACCGGATCCTCGCCATGACTTTGATAAGCAGGATTCAGATCGGATACTTTCTGACAGTTTTACCCTTTAAAGGACATTCAGCTCCAACATGTGTGACCTCAGAGGTGCACGTATATACATGTGTGTATTTTATTATGAAAGAAAGAAAACAAGGTTTAGACAGGGAATGACTGTGTTTTGTCTCTCTAGAAATTTTCCAGGGACCAGAGAATATGAAGCTATGATGTGGAGGGGGGGAGTGTTTAAAGTAGATTGCATAACTTATGGAGGACAGGAAACATGTGGCTTTCATGTAAACCTGCTCATGCAGCACAAGGATGACTGTCTGTGTTTTGGTCACCTTTTTAAGACCTTTTTTTCATATATTTGATAACCTTCTGAGGACCAACAGACCTCACAGAACAACCAAATTCACTCTCTGCATTTAACCGATTCCCCCTGCGGCTTCTGGGGAGCAGCGTGCTCAGAGAGGGAGTGGGTTTCGAACTCACAACCTCAGGTTTCCTATGCTCT
>NW_015151862.1:12792-14335 GCF_000732505.1 Cyprinodon variegatus
TGAGGGAAAACCATCTGACATTAAATGTTGCAGCTTACATTTATTTCAGTTTCTGTTCTGTGTTTCTCCAATACCCATATTATACTGTACAGCTAGCGGTATAAAACCTAAAGTCAGATCCTGTTTGAAGCATTTAGAGAGAAATCGGAGAAAGTTACATTTTTAACCAATTTTGTTTGTCAGGGCGGTTAAAATAAAGTTTATTGTGTAAAAACTTTATGATTTCCAAAGGCTTCTAAGGAAAAAGCACCAATTAGTTCTGAGATCGATTAGCTCTCAGTATCTCCACTGTGATACTAGGACCGAATCTTTAAGTATTTTCACCAGTGAGGCACTAATCATTCCAGACATTCTGCTCCATCATGGTGAGAAGTCATTCTAGATCTAGTTGGACCTTTATTGTAAATCAGGAGGGATTTCTCCCAATCCAATCCTGGTACCTCTGCTGAGAGTCAGTCTTTTTTTACCGTATTTCACGTAGATAAATGTCTTCTTTTTTCCTCCCTGCAGTCTGCTTCCATTCACACTGGTGTTGACTTCACCTTTTTATGGGAAAATATCTGTGAAGATTTTCATATTCAAGCTTGAAAAGTTCAGTTTAGGCAACTGAACGTGAAGCTTTATATGGCTTGACTGTCACTTCACGCCCAGTTACCTAAATTGAACGGGGGGTCTGATGACATTTTAGCCAAAGGCTTTTAATCAAAAGCATCATTAATGTGCATAAATAAGGAATAGTTGTATTAACCATACATGTTGACAGAGTTTTATGGGGTCCCCAGGAACATGGGGCCCTAGGCATCTGCCTAGCTACAATGACAAAAAGCAGAGAGAGCAGAACGTTAGAGATTGAACTAACAGAATTGAAAAAATAAACCAAAGGCCCAACTTTTTAATCTTTCATTCAGTGAAGCAAAGATGGTCCATTTACCTGTCCCGCAGAGACAGACTGCAGGAGGGAGCTCACCTTGATGCCATGGCTCTGTGGAAGTGGAAGTGTTAAAGCCAGAATAAGGCTGGTGTTTTAGTTCCTCAGGGCCACACAGAACATGGAGCATTTTATCCACTTGTGGCTGTCAATACCTGATCCGTCGCGGAAGCACGATCCGTCCTGACATGGGCAAACAGATATATAGCTAGGTGTCCATAAATAATGTAATTATGGTGCTAAAATTACTTATTTCAGTCCTTAACTCTCTAAAGAATGCTGATATGCATCTTTAAAAAATGTGTTATCCATTTTGTGAGACAATTTTTATGCTTTTTACATTTTCTCCTTTAAAGTCGTAGGGAAGTGGCTGTTCCAACCGTTGCAGTTCTGAATTCTCCCGAGTGGTGCCCGACTTTACACCAGTGAATAAAGTGAATGATTGGTCGATTATCAAGGGGGCGGGATTGTTTTATTGTGGCCGATTTGTTGGAAGCATCTTGCTAACCAGTTAGCAACTTAGTGCTAGCAGGTTCCCAATGGGAAATTCCATTGGGACCAAGTAGCACTAAATTGGTGACTTAGAAACGACGCTGTCAAGGAACGCTATGGACA
>NW_015151862.1:16670-20235 GCF_000732505.1 Cyprinodon variegatus
CAAAAAAGTACTCCAGAGTGTTGTTCAGCATGGGGGTGAGTAGAAAATGAAGGCTAATCATGTTTTGGGTGTACTATTCCTTTAACAAAATTGTATGTACTTTGCCAAATGAAGGACAACTGCAATATAACAAGCTCTTCTTTTAATTATTTTCAGCTGACACTAGTTTTACATCAAGAACTGATTCTATTGTTTGAATTGTGCAAATAAATTGATAAAATCCAAAAAGTCCCACATTTAATTGTCAGCCAAGACAAAACTAATTTCTGCCCAGACTTTTATGGTGGTTTGATATCAAAATAATCCGGTGTGTGAAACATGAAACTTGAACCAAAAAAACAAACATTAAACACTTTCACAGCACTGATCACTGATCAGCTGAGTCCTCCAGGAGACGGACGCATCTCTGTCTCTGCATGATCGTACACGAACAGACCCTTCCTCAAAAGCAGGCATCCCCAAGTCTGTCCTCAAAGGCGTCTGTCCTGCAGGTTTGGAGGTTTCTCAGCTTAAGGACAGTTGATTCTAATGACTGGAGTTCAGCATAAGCCTGTTAATCAGCTATCAATAGAAATCAGCTGTGCTGGAGCTGTGAAACCTCTAAAACCTGCAGGACAGACAGCGGCCCACCAGGACCGACTTTGGAGACGTGTCTCTAAAGAAAATCCCCTTTGTAACCCATGGCATCAATACAGCTAAAAATAAAAACAGCAGCCAGTGGAGAGCTTTGAGGTCGTTACAGTAGAAAAAAAAAGCTTAAGAAAAAGGAGCTGCCCTTCTCAGTGTTGCCTGGGTTACAGTTGCTACAACAACACTAAGCTCCTCCAGTCATTGCGACATGATGACAGCAGTTCTGGCTTCTACTGACTAACATGGACCAAAGTCCTCAGAGCGTCTCGTTAGTAGAAATGACTTCAGTCTGGATTCCTTACTTAGCGCCTCATCAGGGTCCAGGAAAGAGAAACCTCTAATACGGCTGTACAGTCAATGACCGGAGCAGTTTTTCTCACTACCTCAGGTTCATGTTTCATGGATGTCCCACTGCTCTATCAAACATCAATAAATTCATGAAGGAACACTTTGTAAATATGTCCAATTTTAAGAATATCTCATAGAAAGTAGAATAAGCCACTAAATTAGATGAAAAGAACTAAATGATTGACCATATGGAGTAAAATTGGTGCCATTATTGTTGCAGGTTTTGTAAAGGTAAATAAAAACCCTTCTCTGATAACTCCCTTACCGAAATCGAAGACATTAAAGGACCAGCTTAAGGCTGATTTGTACGTAGAAACTAGGTCGTCTGCGTAGGGGTCACGGTAAACGCAAAGACGTCCCCGCCCCCTCCTCAGACACTATGCTGCATCTCCCCCATATTGTAAGTGACTGCAGACAGGAGGCCTCTGATTGGTCAATTCTACATCCGCTCTACACTATGCATATTTCCTGTTTGGTTTCTTACCGGCTTGTTTTGTTTTAATGACCACCATTGTGGAAAACGACTGGTAAAGATGGACCAGGTAGCAGAGCGAGGTGCGCGACAACACTGGGACCCTTTGTCTACCTGGATCCCCGCTCTTTTTGGCCCTCATGTCCCTCCGTAATTGGACAAACTTGCCCTCATTTCCTCACCTCCTCAGCCGTATCTAGACCCACAGTTAGTTCTTGATTGGCCCTCTGGCATTGTGGCGTGGAATAACAAAGCGCAGACCACGCTTGAAAATTGAGCATAAATCAAAAATGTCTGCATCAAGCTCACTGCGACACTCTGCTACAGGAGGATAACCAGACCTTAAGGCCTCTAGGTTTCATCTCAGACTGGTGATGCTCCAGTCCATCGGTTTGTGTGATAATGTTCTAAGAACTTTAGAAATACATATTATAAAAGAACTTGAACTTAAAAAAATGCTCCTTTTGTGTTTTGGAGCTGTAGATTTTGTTTGTCATTCGTTTTGCAACTTATATGAATTTGATACATATGATTAAAAAAAAAACATAGTTATATAAATATTTGCATTAATAATTAGATTTTTTCCAGTGTTACCCAAATCAAAATGTTCTACTTACTTGCTTTCAAAATATTAAGCAAAAAGGGACTTAAATAATGAGATGATAGAAAAGAAAACAAGCAGAATAATCTGATAACAGCTCAGCATCACATCAGAATCAGGCTGAGGAGCAGCCTGCTGGTTCTGCTTCTGATTTTCTGCACCGTTAACTCAAACACAGCAGTTCAGATGTTCATGTAGAGCAGGAGTCTGCAACCTGCGGCCCCAGAGCCACATGTGGCTCTTTGGACCCTCTCCAGCGGCTCTAAATAGTGGCTAAAATGTATATAAAGAGCTAAATAATGTATTATAATAAATACCAGTATTAAAAGCTTTAATGTTTTTTTATAAGATGAAAAAGAATGAGATTAACAGAACCAGAAACATTATTTAAGTGTCATGTTTCTTTTAACTAGTTCAGAAATTATGTGTTTTAATATTATTTCAAAAGCTAAAAATACATAAATTGTTAATTATTTAAGATGGAAACTAATTTCTTATACGAGATTTTTTTGGAAAAAGTCATGTTGTATCTTGCGGCTCTAAGCAAGTTTTACTTGGTTGGACTTGGGGGGTCAAAACAGCTTTTTGGATATAAAAGGTTGCAGACCCCTGATGTAGAGGATATGAGGAGTCTGGGACCCGTTTTTCATCAGAACCAGAACCAGGAAAGAAGGTAGAGACTCTTTTCCCAGCTCCCCTCACCATCCCTTGCAGGGCCAGGCTAACTGCAGCATGTCAGCACCCTCTGCTTCACAGCTAAGAAGAATGTGGTGATGTTTGTTCTGTTGTCATGCTGCGGGCTCCGCTGGGACGTCTCATTACCCCACTGATGGTTCTCCACCAAACCAGTGCATCACAGATCTAATGGGAGCTAGCATTAATAATAATAGCAATAATCCTCATTATTTTTTATTACTGATATTAAATACTGTTAAAGGATCTCTTGATCTCAGGGCCTGAAGGTCACTTCCTGCTCTGAGAACAGTTTGCAGCTCTGTGGACGTTTTCCCAGAAGTGAAGGTTCACGGAGCGCAGCAACACTTTTACTGGCACTGCTGCGCTGCTCAATCTGGAACAGATGACAGAGGTTATTGAAAATCTGAGATCACCGTGAGGTTAGCTCTATTTGGGACATCTCGCATTACAGTAGATATGTCCCGAAAGTCTCCAAAGACGTGAACAGCTGACTGTTAAGGATGTTTTTAAAGCTTTAGCTGTGTGATTGAAAGAAACAGAGAAATAAAAATAAAAACTCACAGGTTTTATTTCTCTAAATACATTTTGTAAAATGTAAAGACTATTTCAGAAGAAAATAGGAAGCTGAGTTTGATCAAATGTGACTGATGGTGTTCAGAATACCACAGCGACAGCGTCTCTTCTTACAGACGAATGAAACCAGGAAAAGTTTAAAACAGCCTCCAGAGGCCAGCTTTATCAAACCAAGATAAACAAGCCAGGATTTTCCAAATATCCTGGCTTAACTTTAGCCTCGTGAGACCATCCTGATCTCGCGA
>NW_015151862.1:23622-24788 GCF_000732505.1 Cyprinodon variegatus
ATTACATTTCTGACTGTATATCCCTGTAATTATTACACACTGTAGCTTTAATTAAATCCGGTTGGATGTAAACAGACCGGTTGAGTCTAACTTGTGAAGCAGATGAAGCCAGGAAGCGCCGATAAGCTTGGTCACATTCAGGCCTAATTCTTCTGATGCTCTCAGGTTTTCATCGCAGTACTTTGCCATCTGGACAGAATGGTTTAAACAAACCAGTCGAGATGACTGGGATAGATGGATAAGAATTCCCTGGGAAACTTTGGCTACGCTGGAAACTTTGGTTTTAAAGGAAAAGTCCGCTCATATTCAGAATTCAAACTTCTGAAACTAGTCATGGCAAAAAGTTTTGAGAATGATTCAAATGTTAATATTTACAAAGTCTACTGCTTTAGTTTTTATAACAGCAATTTGCATATCCTCCAGAATGTTATAAAGATTGATTAGCGTAACAGCAATTAACCACAAATTCAATATTTGCCTAGAAAATGAACTTTATCCCCCAGAACACATTGCAGCATCATTGCAGCCCTGCCTTAAAGGAGCAGCTAACATGGTTTCAGTGATTGCTCCATTAACACAGGTGTGGGTGGTGATGAGGACAGGGCTGGAGATCAAACTGTCAGGATGACACTACTGGACACTTTAAAAAGAGGCTGCTGCTTGGCATCATTGTTTCTCTTCTGTCAACCATGGTTATCTCTAAAGAAACACCTGCAGTCGTAATTGCACTGCACAAAAATGGCCGAACAGGAAAGAGAATGGCAGCTAGAAAGATTGCATGGTCTGACTGCAATCGGACTCAGTGATCGCGACGAAATATTTACTGATTAACGTAAAATTCATTAAATCACCGCAAACGTGTTAGTTTTACATATAGATAATGATCCTTTGATTATTCCTTGCTGACCGGATTTCTCCTTTAAAGTCGTACGGAAGCGGCCGTTCCAACCGTCGCATTTCCAAACTCTCCCAGTGGTGCACGACTTTACACGAGTGAATAAAGTGAATGTGATTGGTCGCTTTTTTAAATCGGGCAGGCTTATTGTGGCGGAAGGTTCGCAAGCAATTTTGGTCGTGGCCGGATTGTTGAAGCCTCTTGCTAACCAGTTAGCATCTTAGCGCTAGCAGGTTCCCAATGGGAAATTCCATTGGGACCAAGTAGCACT
>NW_015151862.1:25290-29468 GCF_000732505.1 Cyprinodon variegatus
TATACATGTTTAAGCCACAATGATTTGACATTTAAATATGATTTCCCTACGACATTAATGGCTTAAAAAGCCTTTGGCTAGAAATCTGTCATTCAGAAGAAGTGGAAAATAAAACCGGTAGATTCATAAATATGTTTAAAAAAATAACAGCCATAAATCTCACTGTAATGATTCAGTGTTAAATAAAACCAGTGACAGAAGGAAGGAGATGGCAGCGTTGCTGTGTTAAACTAAAATGAATCTCAGTCCAAACCACATTAAAGCTTAGCCACACTTCCTTATCCCCATGCCCAGCGCTAATCCACGCTAATCCAGAGTTTTACTTTCAATCCCGTATCTGTAAATCTGACCTAAGAGGATTTCTCAGTAATGCAAACCAGCCTCCAATCTCCCCTTTCTTCTTCATGGAGTAATAAGGTTTCAAAGGGACGGTTCTGGCTCCTATTAGGAGGTTTTTAAAGGTCCATTTTCACAAACATCTTTGTTGATCTTTCAATTCAAACCTAAATATAAAAACTACTCCTAAGGGATAAAAAGCTGATGGATGACATCACCTGAGAGAGAGGCATCATTCAGAGCTTCCATTGGACCGTAGATGCTGAGCAGAACTGTCTGAAACATCAGATTAACCGTTCTGATATGAACAATGATGCAGGATTAGAAGTGAAGGCGCCTCATGTTTGGTAACTTTATTGTGCAGATTTTAGGAAACTTTTACAGGACAGCAGTAAATGTTCACAACACATCCACATGTTCACAAAGCGCAGAGAAACGGTGAATCAGAAGGAGCAGGAATCAGATCCCAGATACTCTGAGCGGATGCAGCGACTCTAGACTCTTCTAAGGATCATCTTAGGGAAACCATCTGACGCTAAACACAGAGTTCATCACATCTCCAACAATCTGAAGCGTTTCTGAGTTTATCCAGAGTTAAACCAAAAGTCTTAGATCTCAGAATCAATTAATTATCAGTTATTTTTGGGCACATTACATTAATTTAATTTGGCAACCAACAGTTTCTATGTTTGGAACGCAGCACCGTAAAGCATCTACTACCAATGAACACATAACCATGAACACAACACATGGTGCTGCTTTAGTACAAATAGACTTTGAATCTGACCATTTAGTTTTCATTTTGTGTTGATTGATGCCTTATTAGCTCAAACCAGTTTCCCTTTTTCTCCATTTAAAGAACAACTCTGATATTGGACAATTAGAAGCTGATGAACAAATTAATATTTGACCCTGAAAGCTTTTATCTGATATCGTAACAGATTTCTACCGACGTAACAAAGTCTGAGACTTTTCCTTCATCCAGCTGCTTAACGGGACATTTAAGGCCTTTTTGAATGTTTTTGATTATAAACAGTAACCGTTTTTTTATTTTGTTTTATATTTTCTGGATCGAGCTGAATGTGGCGTTCTGGTGTCCTGCTGACTAACGTTCCACCAATCGCCTCACAAACTTTCATAATGCTTCATTTTTTTAAAGACAATCCAGACTTTTCAATTAGGCTGACATCTGAAATTAAATGATTTTAAATGTAATTTTGTTCCATTATTATTTCACAAACAGAACATTAAAAAAAATGGAATCTAGAAAGGAAACTTTGAAAAACTTTATCAGGCTTCTTAAAGGATTTGGAGGAAACTTTGCTGTGATTTTCTAATTTTATTTGTTCTAAATTCTCTGTTTTAGATTGACTTTAACAAATTTCCTTCCTTTTTTAATTCCATTTTCAGATCATTTCCCAGGGGCTGTGATTAGTCAACATCTTTCAATGTCTTCACTTTGTTTTAAACCAGATCAGTTGTTCCTAGAGGCTAAAGCTAACAGCTAATCCATGTTGGATTAGCTGTTAGCTTTAGCTAAAAACAGCAGATTTCTCTCTATATAATAAACCTAGATGTGAAAAATGTCAAAGCAGACGATGTTTTAAACCGCTGCCATGTTTGTTTTAGCTAACAGCATCTGAGCTAGCGGCTTCTTTAGCCGACGCTAGCCGTAACGGCGACGCTACCATGAGAAGCTTGGACATCAGAACGGATGTTAAACTCAGATTTTGATGTATTTTTTAAATCTATTTTTATAGAAAACAAAGACAGAAAACATTTTTTTTTCAGAAATCTTAATCTTCTGTTTATATCTTCATAATTGATCTTTTTATGAATTTTACTTTAAAATGAAGGATTAGGCACAGCTCTTTTTTAATTATTATTTGGCCTCTGGAGTTTTATTAAACCTGATTTTCTTGTAACATTTTTTAAAAAAAGAATAAAAAGTTGTTTTCTTTCTTGTTTGTTTTTTTTAATCATGGTGAAGAGGTTGTTTATAAGAAAATAATAAATTTGTTTTACTGCTGTCTAAGATGACCTTGTAATAAACGTCCTGTCAACACATGATTTCTACAGCAGGTACAGATCAGTAATTATTTTACGGACATAAAGATATTTGGCAAAAGGAGAGAAATGAGGCTTCTAGGACATTATTTCTGAAACTTCTAACTAAAGGATCTGAACCTTACGGAGTCACATTTAAGGCAAAAATCAGTAGAAATAAAATGGTCAGACAGATTTTCTTCTTCCTGTTCGTTTTGGCACCTCTAACTTCATGGCCATCATTCACAGACTAAAGCAAATAAACAGCTTATAAATACATGAGTAACAATAGAAAGAAAGAAAATAAGCAATTAAAGGCAAAATAAAGACAACTTTGTCAGGATTAGTGCAAAACTTAGAACTAGAAATTAGATCCAGACTTGAAGCAGAAATGCGGAGCCTGTAACATTAGTCAGAAAGCAGCAAAACGTAACGAGCTGCCGACTCCTCGGGGCCCCGCCCATTTCTAACCGCTTCATTAACACCAGTCTAAGCAAACAGAAGCAGGATCTGAGAAAAAAACAAACTTTTCTGTTCTGTGTCGTTCATAGTGGTCCTTAAATGCATCATTTTAAAGTGCAAAACCTTCATCTGTATCCATCCAGGCGGTGCATTTACTGACCCCTTCCAAACGAACCCCTCTAAGCTGCTGTGGACACGCCGGCTCAGTGCACGACCACTGACACCACTTTTCACCACAACCCAAACACCCCAGAACATAAAACAACACCATGAATGTTTGTAACAGATTGGTGGTTCCTAATTATAACTGTGTGACCTAAAGACAGAGTCAAACCCCACTGGTTTGCATCATGTGAGTTTGGGGGTAAAAACACCTTTTGTCACCATTACACATGAATGTGCCACATATGAAGAACAGTTTAGGATAGGGGATCATGTAATGTTCTGGTTCATTTACCAGCATATTTAACTGGTTTGATTAAATAAACGGCCCATATAGACAGCTGAAACATTGGGAACTCCTCCTGCACATCCACACACGTCAGGCAAATCCCTCAGGAAAGCCCAGATTCAGGGACCATGAGCTCCTGTGATGGCAGGCTCGGTCCAAAGCCGGCGGGACGGCGAAGCGGTGGGAGCGAAGGACGGGGGAGTCAGAGCATCTGAAGGGACTTTACTAAAGCTGGGAAATGAAGCGGGCAGGAAGAGGCCAGATTTAGAGGATCGGACGAGGCTTTAAGACACGTTTGGATCTGAGCTAAACATCGGGGATCAAACGCAAACCAGGTGTGACGGCGTAACCCAAAGCAGTTCCTGTATCCGTGTGAATGGGACGCTGTGCAATACATTCAGGAACTTCTTATGTAACTCGGGACATCATCGGAGGCGCCTCCGGAGGTTAAAGAGGGTAAAGCAGACGGTCGGCGTGAAACAGCCTCCCCATGGCTGCCCGCCGCCTTTTCCACCACCGATCAGAGATGAGTGAGGACGACGCACTGCACGTCTTCTCATGCCAGCATCTTCTCCGGGTTCTTAGAGAGGGTCTGCAGAAGGCTTCTCTGGAAATCCTCCTCTGGTAGTTCAGGTAGCAGGAAGTCCAGCAGGACATCAAACATGCAGAAGACCAGATGTCTGCAGAAACACAGGAAAATCTTCAACGTTCAGTCATTTCAGACGCTACGAACATTTCATAGTTTAGAGCAGACGTCTACAGAATCCCATCCCTCCATGTCTGTCATTAATTCAGATTTATATATACATATATAGGTTCCATGTGGGATTAAAAACACAGCAAACAATTAAATGATTATTAGCAGGAACCGTTTTTTCCTTCT
>NW_015151862.1:30189-31449 GCF_000732505.1 Cyprinodon variegatus
TAGTAGTTCCCATTGATTTAGCTTGGAAAGCGGGGAGAATGGCGCTAGGCTTACCGCACCGTGACGTCACTGCTGGAAGATGGCAGGAGGGAGGGGCTACTATATTTGGGGAAAAATGGCCGCTCCCTGACTCCCAGAATTTTAGTTTTTATTATTTTATTCAGTAACGATACATTTTCTTAAATCACCGCAAACGTATTAGTTTTAGGTATAAATAATGATCCATTGATTATTTCTCGCTGACCAAACTTTTTTATCAATCAGGTTAATCAGGCTTCTTAAACGATTTGGAGGGAACTTTGCTGTTTTCTCATGTTTTTCTAATTTTATTAGTTCTAAGTTCTCTTTTTCAGACTGATTGTTACGATTTTCCTTCCTTTTTAATTGCTGTTTCAGATCATTTTAGGCTTTCGTCTGGAGGGAGGAGCAAAAACGCGTTTCTATTGCCGGACGTTAGAAGCAACGTTTCTGTCGAGAGCAGATTTACAGTGTAATCTGAAATTAATGCAGTTCGTAAAAAATTTATCTGACAAAGAGGAAGTTGAAAGCAAACAGAAAAAAACAGCCAAGTTACTCTCAAAACCTTTTTTATTATTATTATTACATTTTCACTCCTGGTTTGCATTTTTTTCTAATATTAAAACTTGTTCTTTGCAACAATAGTTGAAGAAAATTCATTCCATAAATATTTTCCTCTTTTATCCAATCAAGAATCAGTTCTATTATCAACCATCTATCTGCTCATTCTAATTATTCTACAGAAGAGATTATTTCAAACAGTCACAGATGCATGAAGTTATTTGGAGAAACTTTAAATGAGCTCTGGATGGTTCTAAAAACAAATCAGACATGGGATGATAATAGAAGGAAGCGGGGATTCTATCATTATTCTCTATTTATTCTGCATAAGCATTGCTAATGGGATCTAATTTTATTTTCTAGACCTAAGAAGGCTGTTTTTGATGAAGGGACCTGAATGGAGACAGTAAATGGTGATTAATGGATGCTTTAAAGGAACCAAACTAATCAGGTTCATGTAGCACAGAGTGTCCAGGATGACGCCAGGTCAGGGAACATCTGGTTTATTTAGACTCCATTAATTCCTCAGAGGTCATCTCAGGACGCTTCTCTCCTCGCTGGAACCTGCAGCCGATAAAATGCCGGCGTCTCCGTTTTAAATTTAACTACAAAAACTGAAGGCTGGAAACACGGAAAGTTTATATGGAGCTAGACCTCCATGAAGGAGGAGAGGAGAGGAGA
>NW_015151862.1:34908-36751 GCF_000732505.1 Cyprinodon variegatus
TCGTCTCCTTTTCTTTTTAGGGCTTTCAGCACAAAAATTGCCCAAATATCCAAGGCAGCGCGTTTCACTCTAGTGAGCTTCAGTCTGAGTGGCGCTCTCAGCGCTGAGTCCCACCTGGTTTTTAGACGTAGAGTGTGAGCAGGTAGATCGCATCAGAGCGTCGGGTCGCACAGAGTGAGAACAAAAATGGTGAGCTGTGAACTTTTAAACCCTGCAGTTTTGTCGTACAGTGCGAGCTTTAGCTGCGTGCAACGCTTGAAAGTTAAAAAGTTCAAGTTAAAAACGGCCACATTATCATGATACTATAACAGATCCACTGTTATTTCAACAACAGGAGGAACAGCCGGCTGTTCTGGGAGTCATGTCGGCGAATCCCTCCGTACCTGGCACGAGGTTGGTCAGGCAGTCTAAGGCCTGCTGCTTGGTCTGGTCTTTTTGCTGCTGGCTGCGTTCAGGCGGAGCGGCAGCTGGCAGAGCTCCTCCCGGCCACACCGCTTCCTGGACGACCTGCAGGTATGCCACCCAGTATTTGGTGCAGGTCAGGTTGGCTACGCTCACGTCCAGCCATCTGAAACACACACAGAAGGGGTTCATAGTTAGTGATTATCCAGCCGTCCGTAGGCCCGGCTGACAATGAGAAGCAGATCCAATCCCAGTTGACACCTGGAGACACAGTGGAGCCTTTCAGCCTGGATTTAGGAGCTGAGTGCATGGTGACCCTGTTCTGCCTGACTGGACCATATCACAGCTCTCTGGTTAGCGGCTGATTTCACATGAAAGCCTGCGTCTTCTCTCCACAGCACTCCCACGGAGATTTGAACCTACGGAGCAAGAGGAGCCTGACCTGGCACAGCCTTGCACAGGAAGTGCTCTCAAACTAAAGCCTTTTAGTGTTTGGCTGCTCTGTTTCTACCTGACTGACAGGATTTACGGCGTACCACGGCCAACGTGGAACCCAGACTAAAGGAAGTTACTGAAGGCAACTAGTGAGCTATTTAGACGCTTACTCAGATCACCCTGTAGGACGTGTGATAAAAAGTTCAATAGAGCAGAAAGAAGCTGCTTTGAAAACATCCAAAAGGCCTGAGCTGCTGGAAAGAAAAGAAAATAAAAGAGAGGAAAGGAAAAAAGCAGGAGGTCAGCGGCTTCCAAAGAGGGGGCCACAAGGGGGCCTAGGGGAACCTCAGGGAAATAGAAATACATTTATTTACAAAGTGATACATTTTTTTAACTCTTGAAATATAATATTGTTTAAACATTTAATGTATAAACATTAAAAACCGAAATAATTAAAATAAAAAGGCTAAAAGTTGAAGAAAGTAACGTTAGCTGACAGGATGATGGCAGTGTCCTTTTTGCAGTAAGATACCAGGATGGCGCTCGTTTTTTTTGTTTTTGTTTTTTTTTACTTTAAACATACTCCAAATGAAACATAGAGCAGTGGACTATGACATTTTTATGGCACTGCACATATTAAGCCCCGCCCTCCCTTTGTTTGCATAATCAAAAGTTTGCATCCAATGAGAAAAATAATACAGAGTTGAAAAAGATGTTAGGTTATATGTAGGATTAGGGCCACTGGGAAAAAAAAAAAGTTAACAGATTTTTTTTTTATTTTATTTCAGTATAGTATGGGAAGAAAGTCACAATTCTGACTTTAATCTCAGAATTTTGACTTTAATCTCAGAATTCTGACTTTTTTTCTCAGAATTCTGAGATTAAAGTCAGAATTCTGACTTTTTTCTCAGAATTCTGACTTTAATCTCAGAATTCTGACTTTTTTTCTCAGAATTCTGAGATTAAAGTCAGAATTCTGACTTTTTTTCTCACAATTCTGACTTTA
>NW_015151862.1:37191-39990 GCF_000732505.1 Cyprinodon variegatus
CTAGAACCACCACTGTTCCCAACAACCTCAATCAGTTCTTCCATTCATGCTGATTTGCACAGTTTCTACATTAGTCAGTTAAATAACCTGCTGCTGTCATTTCGCACGTCTCTGGTGTTAATGCTATTTTCACAATAATGGGAGTGGCAGCTTAGTGGTTAGGATATAGAGCTTGGAATCCTGAGGTTGTGAGTTCAAAATCCACTCCCACAGACTGCCACTCGGGGTTTCTGAGCAAGACCCTTAACCTCCACACTGCTCCCTGGGCACAACAAATAAGTTAACTGCGGAGAATGAATTTTGTTGCTCTGTACTTGTGACAGTATAATGACAAAAAAATTACGCTGGGAAAAAAACACATTACTGTAAAATTGTCCACAGCTGTGTGCAGAATTATTGGGCAAGTTGTATTTTTGAGGATTATTTTTATTATTGGGCCACAATTGCTCTCTCAATCAACGCAAAAGACTCCTTAATATCAAGGTTCCATATTTTTGGAAGTTGATGTTTTTTTAGATTTGGCCATTTAATGAGGATGTCTGTGTGTGCAGGTAAATATTACTGTGCAGAATTATTAGGCAACTTAATAAAAAACAAATATATACCCATCTCACTTGTTTATTTTCACCAGGTAAACCAATATAACAACTCAAAATTCAGAAATAAACATTTGGGACATTCAAATACACAAAAAAACAACTCAGCAACCAATATAGCCACCTTTCTTCACCATGACGCTCTAAAGCCTTCCATCCATAGATTCTGTCAGTGTCTTGATCTGTTTGCGATCCTCATTGCGTGCAGCAGCCTCCACAGCCTCCCAGACACTCTTTTCCCTCCCTGTAGATCTCACCTTTCATGAAGGACCACAGGTTCTCCATGGGGTTCAGATCAGGTGAACAAGGGGGCCATGTCATTATTTTTTCTCCTTTTAGACTTTTTCTGGCCGCCACGCTGTGGTGTATTTTGATGCGTGTGATGGAGCATTGTCCTGCATGAATATCAGGTTGTTCTTAAATGATGGCGACTTCTTCTTGTACCACTGTTTGAAGAAGGTGTCTTCCAGAAACTGGCAGTAGGTCTGGGAGTTGATCTTGACTCCATCATCAACCTGAAAAGGTCCCACAAGCTCATCTTTGATGATACCAGCCCATAGCATTACCCCACCTCCACCTTGCTGGCGTCTGAGTGGATAAGGAACTTGCTGCCTTTACTGATCCAGCCTGGTGCCCATCCATCCATCTGGCCCATCTAGACTCACTCTCATTCCATCAGACCCAAACACCTTGAAGAAATCAGTCTGCAGAGATTTCTTGGGCCAATCTTGACGTTTTGTCTTGTGCGTCTTGTTCAAAGGTGGCCTTTTTTCGGCATTCCTTACCTTAACCAGGTCCCTGAGTATCGAGCACCTTGTGCTTCTCGGCTCTCCAGACATGTTGCAGCTCTGAAATATGACCCAACTGGTGGCTAATGGCTTCCTGGCAGCTTCACGCTTCATCCTTCTCAATTCATGGAGAGTTATTTTGCGTCTTCTTTTTTCAACATGCTTCTTGCGCCCCTGTTGGCTGTTTGACATGAACCGCTTGATTGTGCGATGATCCCGCTTCAAAAGCTTGGCAATTTCCAAACTGCTGTATCCCTCTGAAAGACATCTGACCATTTTTGACTTTTAACAGTCTATCAAATCTCTTTTCTGACCCATTTTGCCAAAGGAAAGGAAGTTGCCTAATAATTAAGCACACCTTATATAGGGTGTTGATGTCATTAGGCCACACCCCTTCTCATTACAGAGATGTACACCACCTGATTTACTTAATTGGTAGTTGGCTTTCAAGCCTCTACAGCTTGGAGTAGGACAACATGTTTGAAAAGGATGATGTGGACGAAATACTCATTTGCCTAATAATTCTGCACACAGTGTATTGATTATTTATTCTTTGGGCGGCAGCACAGTATTCATATTGTATAGTACAGCATTTTATCTTGTTTTTTTCCCCCAACTCTGCCACTTTTTATATAAACTATTTAAGGTCTACATTGGTGTACTTTTGCTTAATCAAACTTTTGCTTACCACTTTTGCCGTAATGCTTTTGCTGCTGTAAAAACCAGAGTTTCCCCATTGTGGGACAATAAAGGGATTTTCTATTTTTGATTTTCTATGTAAATGTAGCCAGAAATAAGTAGATGTTACATTTATTTATCTAATTCATGTTTTAAACACTAAATAAACTTTAAAAAGTCCCGTTAAATGATCTATCCGTCTTCTTATCCATCAGGGTCTCAGTCAGCAGTCTCTGGGCGAAAGGCACCAGTCCATCACAGGCCAACACACACACACACATTTTTTGGACCCGATACACAATACCTGGCTGTGCAGTATTGGTCGATACCATCTGTTTGAAACTGATGTGTGTGTGTAAATGAAGAACTGCAGACTACCTGGATGTAAAATAATTGCCATCATGGCTTCATGTCAAGCTGCTGCCTACCTTTGTGAAGCAGGAAAAAGACTAAAACAAAGTGAATCCAGTAGAAATCTTTATTTCCTACCTGGAATAGGTGACAATAGTTGAAGAAACTAAGAAACTCAAAAATGGTATCGGTGCCCTATTTGTTGGTAACCACCGATACCGATTAGCCTGACGTAGTCCGACTCAATTCTAGTCAGAATGAGTCTGATGCTGCTCCATAGAGCTGTGATTATGGGGCGTGTTTTGAACGAACCAGGAAAAAAAATGCCTCTGCACTCAATTGGATAGACCTACAACCAATAAGAGCAACGGAGTGCGTGACGTATG
>NW_015151862.1:40520-44321 GCF_000732505.1 Cyprinodon variegatus
TGAAAAGGATGATGTGGTCGAAATACTCATTTGCCTAATAATTCTGCACAGTGTATTGATTATTTATTCTTTGGTTGGCAGCACAGTATTCATATTGTACAGTACAGCATTTTATCTTGTTTTTTTCCCCAAGTCTGATATTACTTATAATTATTCTGATATTTTTATCCACTCTTTAGGGTCTACATTGGTGTACTTTTGCTCAATCAAACATTTGCTTACCACTTTTGCTGTAATGCTTCTGCTCCAGTAGAACTTTTTATTGCCTACCTGGAATAGGTGACAATAGTTGAAGAAACTTTTGGCTCTGAAAAATGGTATCGGTGCCCTATTTGTTGGTACTCGCCGATACCGATACCACGATTTTAGCTCTGGATCGGGGCCCCGCCTGATACTGGTATCGATATCGGTGCAACACTATTAAAAAAATTACATTTTAACTGATTTTTGGGATCACAGACTGAAATGTTTTGCCACCTCTGATGTAAAGGATGCAAAGGTAACAAACTTTTTCATTCTACATTTTAAAGTGCCTGACAAAAGTATTCACACCCCTAAAGTGTAAAAGGGTGCAACCACTACTGTTTAATTCAGATTTTTATAGGGGCATTACGGTAAAGGGTAAACTAGGAAAACTGAAGATGTATTTGGAAATTTTGTCTCTTAGTTTTACGTTTTTTGATGCCATGTTTCCAAGTAGTTTACCCAGATCATTCTAGATTAATATATTGTTTGTTGGGTTCATCTTACAGTTTGCTCTGACAGCAGTCTCCCTCGTCCTCAGCTCAAAGTGATTGAGAGGAAGCTAGGTTTGGACACAGAGTCCTTCAGGAGACATGTAAACATCCCTCCTCTGACAGATTTACGGTGCGGGAGACTGAACTCTGACTGAAGATAAATTAGAAAGCCATGAGACACCAACACTTGATCAATACGCTGTTTAGTCATTTTTAAAAAGGCATCTGCACACAATTCTAGAATAAAATAAATGTCTTAAATAACTTTGGAGCTGTTTTTTTTATATATATATTTTGACAATCGGATGTACAGGATGTACTGAATGCCTCGTAATGTGGAAATCCTATCTGCTCAGAGGGGCCTTGGTAACAGTGAACTGTCCCAAACACTATGGAGGGTTTAGAGAGCTTGACTTTCTGCCAAAACGTTGCTCTGTGAGTTGATTTCATTAAATGAGCCATTTATACATGAAATTGTGGAAAAAAACAGACAAACAGGGAAGTGATCGGTAAAGAGCTTTTCCATTTCTGGTCTTAGAATCAAATTTAAATGCAAACAGAATGATGACCAGGAAACCCAGGAGGCAGGTCCGACTCAAAGCTGTGGGGGGGGGGTTAAAGTGTCAGTTGTGAGACAACATGTCAAAAAACGAAAAGATTCTAGATGACGTTCGATCATCAGAGGTGTCAAAAGTATTAATGTTTGCAACCTTACTGTTTAAAAACTATTTTATAGAAATTAGAGGATCAACTTAAGCTCTTAACTCCAGTAAAAGTATAAAAGTACAATTTTTAAAACCATTTAAATCATGAAAGTAATGCAGGAAAAATGTTGAGGACAGATTTAACCCTTATAGTGGTTAGTGAGCAACTGTATCAAAGGAACATTTTTTCTACTATTCTGGATGATAACTTCCTTAGACTTCATTTTCTTAGTTTTATAAATGGTAACAGAGTCACATGATTTGTGGACATTAAGATCTAAAGAGAAGCGTTGTCTTCTTGTCAGACCCTTTAATTTAGTGAAAGGGTGGAGTCAGAGTAAAAAAAAGCACACCCAGGAGAATCCAGTGGCTGGAAGTTGGAGGGGATTTTGCTGGGAGTTGCAGGGAAAATGGCTGCCATTTGGCGGGTGTTTGACTAGGAAGAGCCATTTCCAATGGCTGCTACTGTACTTTTAGTGAAGAAGAACCTACGCTGAAAATGCTGATGAAGATTCTCAGTCATCCAGGTCATAGTCTTTCCATAAAAGTTCAAAAAAATGTCCTCTGGACTTGGTTTCCAAGATTTGAAGACGTTTCTCCACCTCTCCAGGAAGCTTTCTCAATTCAAATGTCTGGATCCGCAGTGAGTTTGAGTCTTTATATAGACGACGCCTTGTATCGCTTGGAAACATGCAAATGGTAACCGATGAATGGGTCGTTTGGTTCCATTGTTAGCCTGTAATACCTGAAACCTGTCTATGATTCTGAAGTTCGGTCGTTAAGGGGGGGATTGCTGTTAAGGGTCGGTTGACCCTTAACAATCATAGACAGGTTTCAGGTATTACAGGCTAACGATGGAACCAAACGACCCATTCATCGGTTACCATTTGCATGTTTCCAAGCGATACAAGGCGTCGTCTATATAAAGACTCAAACTCACTGCGGATCCAGACATTTAAATTGAGAAATCCTCCTGGAGAGGTGGAGAAACGTCTTCAAATCTTGGAAACCAAGCGCAGTGGATATTTTTTGGAACTTTTACGAAACTACGCTGTAAATCACTTGGAAGAAAGCATTCTCACTACTAAGCATGGTGGTGGCAGCATCATAGTAAGAGGATGGTTTTCTTGCTCGTCAGTTTAGTGCCTCTTATTTTGGGTTTTACTTTAAGTTGAACATTTTTACACTTGATAATTTAAAAATAGAATCCACTCCCTAAAGTGAATTTAGGAAGATTTGTTTTTCCTTTTGAAAATGAAACTGTCAGTCCAGTTATTTTCACTCTGAATAGACACCTTTTAAGATAAGACACGTCCACAACTACTTACACATTCTATGGCGCATATTTCTACTGCTCAGAGTGATCATCTGATGGACACAGGAGTTAGCAGACCTGTAGATTTCTATGAAAGCGGTTTCATGATGCCCTGTTTCCAAATGGCTTATCCAGATCAAACTAAATCAACATTTTGTTTGCAGGGATCACCTGACTGTTTGCTCTGTCAGGGGCTTCCCTTGTCTGCAGCTCAAAGTGATTCAGGAGATGCAAAGTTAGTACATAGAGTCCTTCGGGGGATGGAGAACATACCCCCCCCCCTCTCTGATTTACAGCGAGAGCAGATGGAGGGTCTCCCCCTGCAATTGTAAATTAGTCTCCATAACATCCCAGAGCTTCAGTTTGTGGTGATGTCGGCCAAAGGTTGCAGCTCTATAACCCTTGGTTATAAAGTGATGGTATCTCTCTGAGGGTGTCTCTCTCTGAGTGTGGGAATGTTAAAGGTCACCATCCACCTGCTTGGCTCTAAACAGTCGTGTCTGAAATACTAGACAAACCTTCCTTTCCCCACTGATGGCTTTATGAGGTTTCTATGAATAATCGGCTGTTCTCTTCCATAACTTGCTATGACTTAAATGGACGCCGTGTTCTCCCTACTGGTTCATAGTGTTCCCTCAGAATTAACTCCGGTAAAGTCTTGGTTTAATTTGATGCACAAACATCGGTTGCTTTTTATGGCCCTACCACTACCAGGGGGAACAATGTTGTGACTAGGACTGGGCAATTAATTGCATTAGCAGTATAATCGCAATTTAACGAAACACAGTTTTCAAATTCCAGAGTGATGCAATTTTGTTCCTGTTACAATTAACAAATTGCCTGTATGTATAAAGCTCTTCCTCAAGTCATGAATATTGACCAAAGCGCTTCAATTCAATTCAATTCTATTCAGTTAATTTCTATAGCTCCAACTCACAACACGTCATCTCAAGGCACTTTAAAGTGATCATCCAGTCAGATTGATTCAAAGTTTTCTATCTAAGGAAAACCAGCTGATTGCATCGACTCATTGACTCTTCAGCAA
>NW_015151862.1:46091-47625 GCF_000732505.1 Cyprinodon variegatus
TTGAGATATCAAAAAAGTACTCCAGAGTGTTGTTCAGCATGGGGGTGAGTAGAAAATGAAGGCTAATCATGTTTTGGGTGTACTATTCCTTTAAAACAGCAGCTGGGAAGAAGACGAAGAAAGGCCCTCCCCTGCCAACATAAAGCCATGTTTACAGGTTAATAGGTTTTTAGGTAATGCATATTCACAGTTGGATTGAGAAATGATGGTTTAACTCCAATAGTTTGATTTCATTTTAGAAACACTCATATAATCCTAAACACTGGTTTGATTTCATGAACAGTAAAACATTTTATCCTTGTAGGAGGAATAAAGGTTAAACCAAAAACACTGCATTATTGTATATAAACCATCAAAGTCATTAAGGATTGAAGGCCAGTTTTAACTCCACCTCAGTACGGCCAGGCATCCACCAAATGGAGCAGACATGTTTATTTAGAGCCCAAAGGAGAACATTATTTATTTAGGACTTTGGTCAATATAAGTGCCTCATAAACTAACAAGCACAGGGTGCTCCTTATCGTAATGATCTCCACATGTTCCTGCAGGAGGTCAGGTTCTCCTGCATGGATTCCTCCTTTGTAGAAGTCAGGGATGTGGACACATGGAGCAATTAGCAGCAGAAAAGCATAGAAACCATCTAACAGCTTAAAGTGAGCTGCATGGTTCAGCCTGAATGCTGGTGGTCTGAGGTCCATTTGGAATGAACAGGTGCTCATTACACAGATGATCCTTTAAATCAACTTCATTTAATGAGTAGCCAAACAAAAAAAAGAAAATCCTGTTGTGCATCAAGTCTGAAGAGGGTTAGACTTTTCTTTTCTTATTTTCGTTGATGTCCATATTTAGTTTTCCAATCCCATTTTTCTGCTGTTTGGTCAGGATTCCCTTTCAAAGGTCTGGATCTCAATGGGAGTTTTCTGGTAAAATAAAGGTTCAAAAGAACGAATCTCAGGATATCATCAGCTGATCTAAAAAGCTTCAAAGGTTCTTCAATGTTGAAACTTTGACAAACAAGCAGAATTCAAACTGCTCTGTGTGCATTTCAGCTGGTTTTAGACTTGCTGATGTTATAAAACGTTTAAACATGACAGAAATCTGAATAGAGGAGAGAAACGTTTGTGCTCTTGTTATGTACCTGGCACTGAGCCATTTAAAATGTAAACACGGACTGGATTTGTTAAACTAAAAACAAGGAACAGCTGGTTTGACTCAAAATAGTGTGTTACAGAGTGACGTTAACAGTTTTACAACATGTGGAGTAAGATTTAATAGCGTGTCCGAATGGATGGAGTCGTCCTCGTGGCAATAAGGCAAACCGTTTTAGATCAAACCCAATAAATAATCCTTAATCGTAGATCTTGATTATTTTCTTGTTTTTTTTTTACTTCTGAGTTTTTGTTTTACTTAGTCTTTGTGGAGACGTCCTGATTGCCCAGTAGAAAGAGCCAGGCCCTGTTCAGAGAGCATGTATAGCTGTAAACTCATTCAGTTCAATTCTATTCAGTTTATTTCTATAGCTCCAATTCACATC
>NW_015151862.1:50582-53335 GCF_000732505.1 Cyprinodon variegatus
AAGACCGGAGTCGGTGTGAGCCGGGGGGAAGAGATAACCACCTGTGTGATGTAATG
The DNA here is from genome assembly GCF_000732505.1 of Cyprinodon variegatus. Lineage (NCBI taxonomy): Eukaryota > Metazoa > Chordata > Actinopteri > Cyprinodontiformes > Cyprinodontidae > Cyprinodon > Cyprinodon variegatus. The sequence goes on from NW_015151862.1 coordinate 50,639, forward strand.
TAACTAAACGCTGCCAATGTATAATATATGATATATATATACGACATGTGATCTTCACTTGCAATAATATATGAAAAAAAATTCCATCTATAATAGGTTCTTGCTTTGTTTAATATATATTTATATATATGTATATTATATGAATATGTCAAGTTAATAACATTTTAAAAACATTCTGTGTCAGTATTTAATACAGATGGCACAATAAGTTGTAAAATATAGTAATATGCTGTTTTTTTATTCAACATATTGTAAAAAAAATGTTTAGTGCTTCATCTTATGGATAGATCCTCGTGGATAATGAGGTTTTTAAGGTAATAGCTGCACATCAGTGAACCGTTAGTTGATCAATGAGATCAATCAACTTAAGATTAATTAGTAAATCGATAATCTACAAAAATGAGCAGCTTAACAGATTTAGTGAAAGAAAAAAGGAATTAGTTAAAATTTTATTGAAGAAGAAAAGAAAACACCATAACTAAGAAGGTTATTATGTAACAGTGCTACTTCCAGCTCTGCTCTGGAATAAATTTATGAGCCTTTTTATAAAACCTTATAAAAGTAATCTTACTTTAGGGATCTAAAGGTAAACATCTTAAAACATATTTTAAAAAATGATTGTGCTCTGTACTGTCACTGCATACAGTTTGGGCCCCACATTAGAAGAACAGATATTATCAGCATAACTTACATGTTTTCACTTAAGTAGTAAATCAGTTTTTATAGGTTTCTGGAACACTGAATCTGCTGGTTTTCCACTTAATGTGATCGATCTGACCCCAGTGGAGCGTATTTTGAGTCCAGCCCTCAGATAGAATCACATCAGCACCTCCATTCAGGCTGTGGTGCCATCTGAACGCTGCTCTGCTCTTCATTGTGTGTGTGTGTGTGTGTGTCAGGCCAACACTGCTTTTATTGGGCTCGTCGTGGCGCCTTGCTCCTCATATCTGGTCAAATCACAGACATGTGACGTTAAACACCCACGTGCTGCTGGCTTTTACAGTCAGGCTTGCAGCAACACACACCTACTGTATTAATGCAAAACTGCATGTGCACAGCTTGATGTTGCAGCACATGCAACATGTTCTGCTGGAATCTTTCACCAATCACTAGAAAGAGGACTTCTTCCCTCAGAGCAGACAGCCGCACCAATTTAGACCCTGTACACTTAATACACACAGCAGAGCACTTTCAACCAATTAAAGCTGACAAATACCAAGTAACTCTATACGAGGGATTGTGGTTCAGCTGAGACTTAGACTGTGACCATCAAAACCACCACAGTTGTTTTCCAGAGGGGAACATTTGGAGAAGACTGCCAGGTAATGTTCAACTTCATGTGACTCCAAAAAAAAAATATTCAAAGAGTTACTAAATGAAGTGACTCAGAAATTTGGATGAGTTTGGGAAGAGCCTGCATAGTACAGGAAACTCACCTCATTTTCCCGTCAGCCAGAAAGAGTTTTTTAAATCCTTTCTTAAAAGCAGACACCCTGTTTACTTTTAAGGCTAGGCTTAAAATTTTTCTATTTAATAAAGCTTATAGGAAGGTAGATTTGTTTCTTTATTATTCAATCAAAAAAAAGGTTGCTTCAATCAAAAAATATATTTTCAATTAAAAAAATCTTCACTTCAATGAAAAAAAAAATTTTTCAATCAAAGGAAAAAAGTATTTGAATGCAAAAATATATTTGAGACTCAAAAATACATTTGAACACTGCTTTTCTTTGATTGAAAATGTTTTATTTGATAGAAGTCCAGTATTTTTTGTTTAAAGCAACTTTTTTAAATGAAGTAACGTTGTTTTTTGATTGGACCATATAATGGGTAGGACAAACAACAGAATCAATAAAAAAAGTAACTTCAATGAAAAGATTAACGTTTTCAATCATAAAAAAAATTGTTTTTGAATGCAAATAAAATATTTGAGACGCAAAAAATTGCATTTGAACACTTTTTTTTTATTGTTGAAAATGTTCTCTTTGGTTGAAGGGATATCTATTTTGTGTTCGGGCCACACATGGGTTGGACATTTGTGTCTTAATCATTCAATTCCTAAAAGGTTGTTTCAATCAAAAAAAAAAAACTCAAAGAAAAAACTGTGCAAATGCTGAAAGTGTTTTTCATTGTTTTTTTTTTTTATTGAAAAATAATTTGAAGTTCAAATTGTTTTATTTGAATCAACTTTTTTTGATTGAACAATTTTGACACAAACGTTCCGCAGTGGGTGGGTGCTTCTCTATTGGTCAGACATGTTTGACTGACAAATGTCAACACCAATGACATCTTTCTGACAAAGAAGTCATGGTCGCCACTGGCCAGCAAGCTTTTTTCCAGGGTTAACAAGTGTTAACGAGCCGCGTTTCGCCATCAGATACGGTTTCCCCTGCATCTCCGCACAGCGCAGGTGGCACGATTATCTGGCGGCACGGTATCTGATGCGATGTAAATATCATCAGGATGCATTACCTACTCTGTCAATCAAACAAGTCTGACCAATAGAGAAGCATTCTCTTCAATACTTTTTTAATCATGGGTTTTTTTCTTTGATTGAATTTTATTTTTTAGGAATTGAATGATTGACATGATGTGAATTGGTGCTTATTTCTATAGCGCCAAATTCACATCATGTCATCTCAGGTCACTTTCCAGTTCACCAGATCATCCAGTCAGATTGATTCAAAGTTTTCTATCTAA
>NW_015151862.1:54130-54954 GCF_000732505.1 Cyprinodon variegatus
AGCTCTGTATCAGTAACCTAAGTATTTTGGATGAGGTATAAGAAAGGTAGAGCAAGGAGAAACGTCTATCCAGACTGAAATCAAGCTCAATGAATTTGCCAAACAAAATCTAAAATCTACGTGTTTAGGATAACAGGCCTGCTCTGAGTAAACTGCTGAACTATCCCCGCCACTAATCAAGGCAATAATAAGCTACTAAAACAACACAGTCATGTTTAAAACATCAGGTTGTGTTGGACTGCAGAGGGATTTCATTTAGTTACCATTTAAGGTCAAGCAAGACAAGTAAATCAGGTCCCTTTAGAGCTAGAATGAGCCCACAGCCAGATTTCACAGACAAGATGTCACTGGACAAGAATGTCTCTGGAGGCAGGGATGGAGTGTGGCTTTGGATGCACGCCTCAGGTGAGAGGTGGAAACGGACACTGTGGATGTGGAGAGGCCAAGGGGGTCATCGCATGACTTCACCCTGCAGCTCTCCTTATTTAAGACACGTGTTTATCACTTATCGAGTTAATTCTGCAGACTTCCCCGGGGCGTTGAGGCACGCAGCACCGTCCGCCGTCTAACTTTATCAACAGTGCGGACAATAACGAGCTGTGTAATTCTACGCATGCCGCCAGGAGAGGATTTCAGCTTCACAAGGAGCCTCTCTAATGCCAAATAAGGATGAATCCACAGAGAAGCTGGCTGCGGACCGCTGTTGGCACACTGCTCAGGTCCTGCTTCAAAACTAATGCTGCTACATGACCTTTCAGATCCACTTGGATGGTTGCAGAGCAGCAGAGAGAAGAACAGATCCCGCAACAACCCAGTGGATCTCA
>NW_015151862.1:58334-58855 GCF_000732505.1 Cyprinodon variegatus
TTATTGCTTCCCAGCAGGCTTTGCTGATTTGATCTCTTCAGGCTCCATGTGTCAAGGAGAAGCAATAGAGAAATAGACAGCGTAGAAGTCTCATATTTCCCCCCACAACCACCAAAGTCAAAGTTTTAAAGGAAAAGTCACATTCAGAATTCAAACTCCTGAAAGTACTTTAAATATGAAATTATTGCATATAATAATCAGGTGTAAAGACCAAATGATTGTGTGTTTGTTTTTTTGTATAAAATTAAGCTCGGGGCGGCATTAGCAGCTGACGCTAAATAACAAAACCATCAAAAGACCCCCTTTGTGTTTGTGTAATATTACCCTTAAAGGTGCTCAGTGTTATATACTGTTCAATACATGCTAAGGGTTTTTAATTAAGAGTAATTTTCATGTGAATGTGCTTTACTGGAGGCATCCATGTTTGTCAAAGAACACTACTGCCACCTACTGGTTAGTGACGTCACGGTGCGGTATCGGCTGTTGATCAAGTCCCAGAGCTGTCTCTTGTGTTTGTCACA
>NW_015151862.1:58937-60179 GCF_000732505.1 Cyprinodon variegatus
CGCACCGTGACGTCACTGCTGGAAGATGGCAGGAGGGAGGGGCTACTATATTTGGGTAAAAATGGCCGCTCCTGGACTCCTGGACGAAAATTATTGTTTTTATTTTTTTACTGATTAACGCTAAATTCATTAAATCACAGTAAACTTATTAGTTTTAGGTCTAAATAATGATCCATTGATTATTCCTCGCTGACGGGACAAACATTATTGAGGCTACTGTGGGGTTTTCTCAAAGCAGGAATAAAACATGCTTTTATCGGTGCTGTGTGCAGTTTAAGGGACTGAATGTGAGGATTAAATCTTTCTTTTGGGTGGATGTAACTGCCTCAACATGCCCACCAGTTTGACTGCCATCTTCCACAGGAAAACCAAATCCTGGGATAAGAAATCCCAGAGAGAAGCTACTACGACCCGTTTGTTTTCATCTGAGCTCCAACCGCAGCTTGAGAAGCCTCTGAAAATATCACGATGTGCTCATTTCCTGGACAGCATAGCCGAGGAATCAGAAACCGCTCTGACTGGAGCCAAGCTAAATGTTCAGCGCGGGTGTAACCCAAGCAGCCCACTCGGTGTCAGACTGAGATCTCTCTGTATTAATTAGCAGCCCAACAGAAGGAGAATCACAGCGAGTGGCAGCAATGGGAACAACTGTTGACAGAGTCTAAATCCCTCCAGCGCCTTTTCACTCTGCCCTGCAGCGTGGAGCTGTCAGCGAGGGCCCGTCTGTTGCCCTGATTGTTTATAGAAGTATTAATACGCCGTTTTAGGGAGTAAATATAAAGAATCATGTTGCTGTAAAACAGGTGCTGCATTTAACTAGAAGAAGAGGTGCCAGATGGACTCTGGTTAAACATACTCAGGAGGGGAAGAAGTTGGAAGTTATGGAGGAATTTCTCCAATCTGATTCCACATAAGGTCAAAATTAAACAAATAGGCAGTTTTTGATTCACCTCCTTTCATTATATGGTTAGGTTCCAAAGGGAGATCAGTGGTTTAATATCAGTGAACAAATGTTTTAAAGTTCATGTGAGGATAGTGGTCTGTTGGAAAGCGAGGAACAACCTAGGCTGAGGCTGATCCACTGCTGTCAGTGTCCACAGTGAGTCCACTGTGTCCCTGGGAAACGTTTCAGGACAGATTGAGTTTTTTAGCCACAGTGAGAAGCAGTGGGTTTACCTGAGTCAAGCTTTCAGATCAAAGAGCTGTACCTGCTGTCATGCATGGTGGTGGTAGTATCATGCT
>NW_015151862.1:61554-66727 GCF_000732505.1 Cyprinodon variegatus
ATCACCACCACCATAGTCATCACCATCATCACCACCACCATCATCATCACCACCACCATAGTCATCACCATCATCACCACCACCATCATCATCACCACCACCATAGTCATCACCATCATCACTACCACCATCATCATCACCACCACCATTGTCATCATCACCATAATCATCATCACCACCAACATCATCACCATTATCACCACAGTCATCATCATCATCATCATCATAACCACCATCATCATCATCATTGTCATCACCATCATCACCACCACCACCATCATCACCACCATCATCATCACCACCACCATCATCATCACCACCACCATCATCATCACCACCACCATCATCATCACCATCATCATCACCACCATCATCATCATCATCATCATCACCATCATCACCACCACCATCATCATCACCACCACCATCATCATCACCACCACCATCATCACCACCATCATCATCATCATCACCATCATCACCATCATCACCACCACCATCATCATCACCATCATCATCAGCACCACCATCATCATCACCATCATCATCACCACCATCATCATCACCATCATCACCACCACCATCATCATCACCACCACCATTGTCATCATCACCATAATCATCATCACCACCAACATCATCACCATTATCACCACAATCATCATCATCATAACCACCATCATCATCATCATTGTCATCACCATCATCACCACCACCACCATCATCACAACCATCATCACCATCATCATCACCACCACCATCATCATCACCACCACCATCATCATCATCACCACTACCATTATCACCATAATCGTCGTCATCATCATCACTACCACCATCACCACCATCATCATCATCACCATCATCATCATGTTGGATAATGTCTCCCACTCCATGCATAAAGCTGGTGCTGAACTGGAGAGCTCTGGGGGCGTTATCACAGATCCTTCTTCCCAGCTGCTGGAAGACTCTAAAACCACCACTGTTCCCAACAACCTCAATCTGTTGTTCCATTCATGCTGATTTTTGCACAGTTTCGACCTGCTGCTGTCATTTTGCAAATCTCTGCTGTTGCTGCTATTTGCACAAACATGGGAGTGGTGACCTAGTGGTTGGGGCATAGAACTTGGAATCTCTGTTGTTGCTGCAGATACAGAGTATTTATATTGTAAAACTTGTTGTTTTTTTTTTTCTTTCGGCCTTTATTGTCATTACACTGTCACAAGTACAGAGCAATGAAATGAACTCTCTGCATTTAACCCATCCCCTTGGGGAGCAGTGGGCTGCCATTGTGCGGCGCCCAGGGTGCAGCTCAAATCAGAACCTCTGGATTCCAACACAACACCCTAACCACTAGGCTGCCAACTCCCCCAGACAAAACCCTGTATAGTAAAATACTCTATTTGTTTAATTTTCCTATTTTATTATCATACACTTTTCTAAGGTCCACATTGTGTGATCATTTCTACTATAACATTTTGCTGCTGTAAACACCACAATTTCCCATTTCAGGACAATAAAAGGATTTTCTGTTCTATTCTGTTCTATTTTATTCTATTGAACTGAAAAACAAGCCGCAGTAGGAAGTTGGTAAAAAATTTTACAATAAACACTAAACTAAATGCTTTCTGGGTCACCGGCTTTATAACAAATAAAAAGGGCAAACAATAAAGCTTGGTGAGCCCAGCTAGCCGCTCTTTTTTAAAATNCTTGGAATCTCTGTTGTTGCTGCAGATACAGAGTATTTATATTGTAAAACTTGTTGTTTTTTTTTTTCTTTCGGCCTTTATTGTCATTACACTGTCACAAGTACAGAGCAATGAAATGAACTCTCTGCATTTAACCCATCCCCTTGGGGAGCAGTGGGCTGCCATTGTGCGGCGCCCAGGGTGCAGCTCAAATCAGAACCTCTGGATTCCAACACAACACCCTAACCACTAGGCTGCCAACTCCCCCAGACAAAACCCTGTATAGTAAAATACTCTATTTGTTTAATTTTCCTATTTTATTATCATACACTTTTCTAAGGTCCACATTGTGTGATCATTTCTACTATAACATTTTGCTGCTGTAAACACCACAATTTCCCATTTCAGGACAATAAAAGGATTTTCTGTTCTATTCTGTTCTATTTTATTCTATTGAACTGAAAAACAAGCCGCAGTAGGAAGTTGGTAAAAAATTTTACAATAAACACTAAACTAAATGCTTTCTGGGTCACCGGCTTTATAACAAATAAAAAGGGCAAACAATAAAGCTTGGTGAGCCCAGCTAGCCGCTCTTTTTTAAAATGTTAACGCTTGATCCAATTCTTCAGAGCCTTAAAGGGCAGATTAGACTTCTGCAACCGCAAACATCAAATGTCACTTTGGTCTGGTCGTGAACCAGTTTTGCTGGTATGCTTCTGCACCGTCGGTCTGGAATTTCTAGAGACACAGAGCAGTTTCCCGCCAAAGTGCAAGGGGCAGCCTATTCGAGAACTTGCGAGAACTTAGGCGGATGGTCACGAGTTGTACTTCCGAACCTCCTCGATTAACCTTTCGACGTAGTTGTCCATTGTAGTTCCTCGATTTTAAAAAATGGTGCTCCCCGGCATCAAATCAAGACAACCATACAGACAGCCGGAAAGGCATACCAAGGACCAATCACAGCTGCTTTTTCTCTGCGCAGTTCCGCTTGAGGTCTGTGCGGGTTTGTGACTGCCGACGCGTAGTCAGGACTTTTTTGAGGTGCGCGACAACGGTTGCAGAACAGAGTCAGATTTGACGGTTGCAGAGGGTATGCGTCAGAAGCATAAATTGGCCTTAAAGGACAGCAAGACAGTAAAGCTCCAGCCATCTACATCTGCTTTAATCTCTGTGTCGTCCTTTTATCGCCTGGTTTGGGTGGAAACATGAGTGATTGGAGACTGCACATCACTCTGAACACGCTGTCCCTGCAGGGACACGGTTTGGTGGCAGTGTCATGGTGTGGTGAGGTGCTAAGTCTAACCATCCAAACTAGCAAATATAAAATTGCTCCTTTACAAATATCAATTATATCTCTGAATGAAAGAAAGCCTGGAAGTTTGAATCAAACATTCTTAATAGAATTTCTAATCTGAACTCTGCAGTGAGGCAGTTTGATTTTCTTCTGCTCTCCTCTGAAAGCGTTAATTAAAAGGAGAACACAGCCTGGTCTGGGATGTTGGCTTGTTGTTCAACTCCGGATATCTGATTCCGAAGGAGCAAACAAGAAAGCATTCATGCATACTTCTTAAAATACTGCTCTGAGAATGGACGTAGGGATGCAATACTCTGGTACAGACACCCTAGAGAATGTGAGGTCACAGCACATGGCATCCTAACACCGTCTGCATGTTCAGGATGCTGGGAGCACGAGCTAAAAGCATCCGTGGTTAATGCTTGTCGGGTCGATGTCAGGGTCAAACCTTGGAGGCATGCATGTCTGCAAATGCGCTGATACACTTTACAACAAATACAGAAGATAAATGACTTGTAACCAAAAGGTGAGAGCAAGGTTTGCATTTCATAAAGTGAGGATTTCTTTACCTCTGACCTGCAGGAATAAAAACCTCCCGGTGTTGTGAGAGCCAAGAACAGCTTCTTTTGACTAATGACTGGTTCAATAGCCAGTATCCCCTCTGCAGCCCATAAACAGCATTCTCTCTCCAGAAAACATGTGTCCTGGCACAGTCTGCACACACAGCTGCCCCCTGAAACACTGATTTTCCCATCATCCATTTGCTGCACAAATGCATTACTTTACATTTCCTCAGAATGCAGTAAGGGAAGTGGGTAGAGTGCCTCGGCCCTAGCGCTTTAAAGCCGGTAACACCCTCAGAAAAGATCAAATCCAGTCAGGCTGTCTGTGGTCAAACAGCAGACAACAACAAATGTCCTGCAGAGATGTCAGCTGAACTGATAATTACACAGATACATGTCTGAGGTGTAGGAAGGGCTCCAGGTAGGATTATTCAAACTGTCCTGGAATCACCATGCTTTTACACATTCCATATCTCTGTGTTGTTAGGGTGATTTACTGACTGAAATATTTGAAAAAACTAACTTCAAAACATTGTAACCACAGCTGATAGAGTTCTAAAGGAGTCATGGCCCAAAAATCTGACTTTTTAATGATAAAATATGTGTGCTGGTGTTGGGCTTCAGTTAAATCCGGTCCTCCCCAAGGATTAACGTCTATACTGGAAGCCTGACTTGCCATCACCACTACTGAGTCTATTCCAACAAAAGCAGTGAAAAACAGTCTCTATTCACTCATAGCAATCATAGTCACTCATGCTGCCCCATGCAGACGCTCTGTCTGCACTAATGAAGTTTCACTTACCTCAGCATTCCTAAAGACGGCCGTACACTGTGCCATTTTTTCGATCGTTGCACGCAGCTACAGCTCACACTGTATGACGCAACCGCAGGGTTTCGTCATACAGTGTGAGTTCACTGCTCACAATGTTTGTTCTCACACTGTGTGACCCGATGCTCTGATGCGATCTACCTGCTCACACTGTACGTCTAAAACCAGGTGGGACTCAGCTCCGCAGTGAAATGGCGCTACTCGGGACTTGTATATACGGAAGCCAAACGAGTAGAAGAGGAATATGAAGCTCACTGGAGTGAAACGCGTTGCCTTGGCAATTTGAGCAATTTTGTGCTGAAAGCCCTAAAAAGAAAAGATAACGACGTATTTGGACAAAGACATGGCTGAGCAAACATGGCTACTACGGTCTGTCAGTTTTACAGAAAGAACTCCATTTCACTTGCATCACTCAAAGAGGAATCCTCGTTTACGCGATTTGCCCACGATTCCTGATCAGGAGGTGGTCGTGAGAGGCTGATCGGCCCTCGTTACCCCTGTACATTACACGACTCACTGAAAGTTGGATGAAAGTCAGCGCGATCGGAAAATTCTTGCACGACTGGATAGTCACCCCGAAAAGGGCAAAAAATATTGCATCGTGTATGCCCGGTTTAATGTTCCCAGTGGCTCCAACTGACGGCAACTCTACATACATTTTGATTAATCCAACTAATATTTATTTGACCATTTGGGGGTTCCCATAGAGTATTGAATTTTTCACGCTTAGAGACCAAAAAACCTTTTAGATGCTGAACCTAAAAGCTGTGCGACACCAGGCCAGCTCAGAGACATCGTC
>NW_015151862.1:67470-69087 GCF_000732505.1 Cyprinodon variegatus
TTAAAACCAGTCTGAACCTTCGATTAGAGCAGAAATGCTTCAATAAGTTCTATCAACCAGACTCCTGGAAGCACCGACTTTTATGTGCAGGATGTGCTTCTGCCAAGAATGTCTGCATCTCATGTGATGCTCAGAAGACGGGCAGATGGGAAATGAGTTAGTTATTGTTGGAAAGTTTTTCTTGGAGAGTCCCGTCAGACGAGTGTGAATGAAATCAGGTTTTCTCTCTAGCAGCGGCATTTTGTAGCATGGTTAAATAACATTCACCTGTTAATGAGGGTTCCAAACAGCAGCCTGACGGTCCTCTGGATGTTTTCAGAACACAACCAGCTCCAGTGCTCCTTCAGCAGAAGACACAGGATGTTCAGGGCTACCTCAGCCAGGGACATCTCAGATGACGAGTCTGAAACACATGAAAAAGTTCAGAATATGGAAGATAAGCGACTGACAGGAGATCTGATGGGGAAAAAAATGCATGATATTCAGAATCAGAGGATGGATGCTGCAGCCCTGATAGGTTTATGTACACTGCCCTCCTGTGGTGAAGCTTTAACATTGCAAGGTGAGATGCACAGTCAATAAGAAAGAAGAAATGTTCAAACTTGTTTTATACTCTAACTCAGGGTGGTCAGAGGAAGTCATTCAAAGATCCTAAATGCTTCATGTCATCATAGTCAAATTACCCGCACAGACTGGATTCTGTGGAATGGGGGCTGCTATCCTTGAAATAGTTGCTTTCTTGCTTTAGCAGTGGTCACCATTTTGAAAGAGTTAATTCAACATCACTGGTTTTCAAATTAAAACAGCTCCACAGATGGGAAGCTGCAGTCAGAAAGAAGGTATGGCTTTCTGGATCATCAACAACTTCTTGGTAGGCGGCTCTGATGGACAAAAGAGTCCAGCAGGTGCGCTTAAGGAGGGGTGATCAACAGAATCAGGATTCCACCAGTGCAGAGCTTACCCTAGAGACCATAAGGCCAACTCCACTGGCAGCTAAGAACAGATTTTTGGACTCTTCTGTCATTAAAAGAATCAAGAAAATAATACAGTTCTGCAGCAAGGATAAAGACTGGTATAAAATGTATTCATCCGAAGAAAACAAATCAAATAGAACCACCTGATCCGACCCATGTTCAGGTATGCCTCTAATTCCAGTAATGTGCAGACTTAAAAGCTTAACCTTGATTAAAGAGAAAAACTCTTAGATGTACTTCTTCCAACAATCCACCAAAAATGTGGTAATGCTGCAGCACTAAGGAGTAACGTGGCACTAGGAAAATAAAGTGGCTCAAAGATCAACACAAAAAATGTTTGGACTGTTTACCAGCCTAATGATGCATTTGAGAAGCTGAGGTCAGCTCTCCAAATGCAGGTAGACTAACAAGAAACTGGATCATCTCAAAGCACTAAGATGACACTACATGGTCCAAAACAACAAGACTAGAGAGAGTTTAGTGAGTCCTAACATAAAGTGTTTTCTCATATTCATATTTAAATGTCAAATAATTCTGGCATAAACATGTATATAAATGTAGTCTTTATCAGACGATATTGTCCCAAAATTTAGAAAATGTATATTTTTTCAAAGTCTGTCTTAAAATCTGTGGGTGTTTTTTC
>NW_015151862.1:70947-72970 GCF_000732505.1 Cyprinodon variegatus
AGATATACATCTACATATATATATATATACATATACATATGTATGTGTATTGTGTACAGATTTTTTTTTTCATACAGATTGATGTGTATGTACATGTATTTTCGTCATTTGAAATTAATATAAAATGAATAACAGTGAAGTAATTTTTCTCTATATTCCAAATGTTTATTTACAGTATAAATGTTAATTTACTAAAGTTATCTCTTTTAGTAATCCTAAATGGATATATATCATATCTCTAGTAGGTTTTTACATTTTAAATTTTGTGGTGCTGGTGCTTAGGTCTCCACACTAAACCTAAATATATATTTTTATGAGGTTGAGTTTAAATCTCTAAATAAAGCTGGAAATTACAACCTGTAAATAAAGTTGCCTTGAGTTTGATTTAGACGTGTGAGGAGGATGAGAGGCACGGCCTGGGAATAACCCATGCAGATCAGGGAGAGATTTAGGAGAGCTGGAAGAAGGGCAGAGGAGTCAGGAATGTTTTCAGGAGCCAAACGATGCTAATAAGTCCATCCTGGAATTAGCAAGAAGCTGGAGGAGAGAAGCTAACATAATGGACCTTCACTCTGTTTAGGTGCATGTTAGCAGTGTGGACCAGCTTGCTGATTCTTCAGCAAAGAAATCATCCTTGAACCAGTTGATGCTAAAGACGACTGTGCAGCACTTCTTCCAGACTTGGACCCCAGATCACTCTGTAGATCAGGGATGACCAATCTGAGGCTCAGGGGCCATTTCAATCATTTTCACCATAAAGATCGAACGTTTGGACACCACTGCTGCAAATTAAAGCACCTTCTTCCAGAAGCTTTGGGACAAAGACAGCAGGTGATTATACCGGAGGCTAAGCAGTGTTCAACTCCCTGTTTATGCTACCTTTATATCTCAAAATGTGTCACTTAGGGCTTTGTATTGAAGCCAGAACTTTTATATTAATGATAAAGATTCACACACTGCAAAAACTGGACTAAAACTAGGTGCATTTTCTTAAAATAGGTATATCTACTCTTGGTTTTGTAGTTAAAAAGTGAACTAATCTTCCACTAAATAAGAATTTAGCACAAAAGACCAGATGTTTTTTCTCATATTTTTTTCTCTTAGAGCAGTTTTTTTTACCAATGGGGAAAATACACTTATTTCAAGATTTGTTTTATTTGTATTTATTATTCTAGTTTAGAGCATCTGAACAGCTGAATTAAGAAAATAAGATGAGACAATCCCATCATTTAATCAACTCACGACATTTTTTAAACAGAAAGACCCATGGCCGCAGGAAGTGGGGGTGCTGGGGGGTGCTGCAGCACCCCCTAGTGGTGACAGGGAGATTTAATAAACATGTATTACAACTAGTTTCTTATGAATATTTTGTGAACTGATTTTGCCTTTTTTTATTTTACTATTACGTGTATTTGGATTTGAATTTAATTATTTCGAGGCCCAATCAACACAATTTCATGGAAGTTACGTTGCCATGGCAACGTCAGGCAAGCTAGAGTGTGGTACCCCGAAACCAGGAGTTGGAAATTTTTGTGTGTTAAGTTTACGTGATTTGTACTGATAAATAAGGAAGAGACTAAAGAATTCATCTGAAAAAAGAACATTTCCACATCTAAAGATGTTCAGCAAGCCGGTCAAACAGGATGGAAAGGGACAGGAGAGAGGCCAGGATGAGTCACCAAAGGGGCTTTTTAGAGAAATGTTGAAACACTGGGAGTTTCAGATTCAAGTTTTTATTCTATCTAAATTTCTAAGGACAGGGGCCTACATTCCTTCTCCGCCATGTTTGACTGTTTGTTTGAGTTATTAGTGCTGATGTTTAACATGCAGAGTGATGACTGTAGAATCTGAGATGGAGCTCTCAGGATATTTTGAGTGTCTCTGTCCTGTGAACTATCCGGCCTTGGAATGCACATGCTTGGGCATGCACTCCCTGACAGGTTGACATACGTCCTAAATGTTTTCCACTAGTTGAAGAATCTCTCTCACTGTAAAATAAAGTCCTTATAACCCGTCCTACAGC
>NW_015151862.1:74221-77061 GCF_000732505.1 Cyprinodon variegatus
AGCCAAGAACCAACCAAGGGCCAGCCAAGAACCAACCAAGGGCCAGCCAAGAACCAACCAAGGGCCAGCCAAGGATTGGCCAAGGGCCAGACAAGGGCCTGCCAAGGACCAGCCAAGGATTGGCCAAGGGCCAGACAAGGGCCTGCCAAGGACCAGCCAAGGACCAGCCAAGGATTGGCCAAGGGCCAGACAAGGGCCTGCCAAGGACCAACCAAGGGCCAGCCAAGAACCAACCAAGGGCCAGCCAAGGACCAGCCAAGGACCGGCCAAGAAAAAGCAAACATATTCTGCCGGCAGATTTCTGCATTTTAATTTAATTTATGCGTTAATAAACTGTTTCAGAGGAGCGATCACAGCACTCTGTGTCATCAGCGATGTGTCTGTCTCACGGCCAGCTCCCAGGTTTGATTAATATTTTGTAATAAATACATGAATAAAGCACAAACATACCAAGTTTTGCTCCCGCTCTATTTTTAAATACGCAGTAGAGGTATTTAAACGTAGTAGAGGACATGTACCTATATATAAAACCCGCGCTCTATAATCCGGTGCGCCTTATGTGTGTGTTAAATACAGTAATGGCACACATGACTGAGACTGCGCCTTTTAGTACGGTGCGCCTTATGGTCGTGAAAATACGGTATGTTGGAGCCCTTTTTCTTTGGAGGAAAAAAATGAACATTTATTTTGTGGGGAAGGGATTTGCGTTTATTTTTTTATGGCGATATATATATATTTTCTCCTCAAATACAATAACTGTGAAGCCTAATTTTTTGTTGTTGGTCTATTTGTGAAAAAAATTGCCCTTCATTGTTTGTAAGGGTCTACACACAGAAGTGAATGGTCCTTGTGTTTATTTATCCCACTTGTCAGGAAGGATACCTGACTGGCACCCCCACAATAGTGAAAAACACCCCCCTAAAAAACTAAAATAATTAATCTTGTAAAACAGTCGTAACGTTATTACATAAAGCCCAGTAACTAAGCTAATTGCTAATATACGCACATATAAATACACGTCTATATATGGCAAAGTTTTAATATAGTTTTCCTTAGTGAGTTATTTAGAAAACGTTCCCCTCTTCCCTGCCGAGGCAGTTAAATCTCATTGATTATAATGGCTGCATGGAGCTGGATGTAGTGTAAATGTGGGATTAGATCAGAATTACCGCTAAATGCCTGCGCAACTCTTTACACTGCAAAAAATCAGAATCAAGATAAGTAGTTTTTCCTTAAAATAAGTGCATTTGTTCTTGAATTGAGGAGGTAAAAGAGACATTTTGCCACTGGAACAAGACCATTTACACTTAAAATAAGAAAACCCAATTGCATTGTCTTATTTCAAGTGCATATTATCTAATTATCTTATTTTAAGAGTAAAATTACTCATTCCATTGGCAAACTATCTCATTTACCTACTCAAATAAGGGTGAATACACTTAATTTAAGAAATTTTTACTTATTTCTAGATCGTTTTTGCAGTGGGGGATCTTACACTGCAAAAACATCTAGAAATGTATTAACATTAAGTGTATTTAGCCTTAATTTGAGCAGGTAAATAAGAATAATTGCTAATAGAATTAGTATTTTTACTCTTAAAATAAGATCATTAGATAATATGCACTTGAAATAAGACATGAAATTGTTTTTTTTTTTTTATTTTAAATGTAAATTGTCTTGATCCTTTGGCAAAGTGTCTCACTTACCTCCTCAATTCAAGAGAAAACGAGTTGAGATTTTAGTTTTTTAGCAGTGAAGTAGATCAGAGCCTTATAGAGAGGGCGGAATGAGAGGCTGAGAGCTTGCGAGAGCTGTGCGTATGTAAAATGGCGATATACATGTAGTTCAAATCTAAACCACTCAGGTAAATAATTATAACAACGTTACAGTTAAACAAACTTAGGCTTAAACATATTTTGAACAATTGTCCCATATTTTAGGCGGAAACAAACTGGACGAGGAGACCTTGACGAGCCTGGAGAGCTACCTGGACGAATGTTTTGACAGCATCGTAATGGGGAAGCCTAGAGCCTTATAGTTGATTTTAAAGAAGAATGAAACAAAAAAAGATTTGAATGCTTTCTTACCGCCTTCCTCCTTCTGCTTTCCTCTCACACTTTGATGCTGGAGGCCTCCACGCTGGCCCGACTCTGGACTCTCCTCCCGCTCTGCCTCCTTTAAAGACAACTTTTCCTCCTCGCTAACAAAAGCTTGTAAATCCACCAGAGACATGCCATTAAACACCTGTTGTCAAGAAACAGAAGGAAATAAAGGAGCAACAAATCCCAGCTTTGTTATTCTGACTGGCAAATAAAATGAATCTGTCATTTCCATTCCCCTGCAGGAGCACGAGAAATAACAACACAAAGATTTTGCTGCAGAAGCGGAGCTGTGATGGAGTTCACGCACCGTGCCGCTCTGATCCCAAGCAAACAGCACAGGAGGCCGGAAGTCTGAGCCGTTCATGAAGGGGAGGTTTTTACTGGAGAGTTTCAGGCGAGACCTGGGATTAGAAAAAACTATTAAACACTTTCAACTTTCAACCAGGAATCAGAGCCGGTCAGTAATGAGGTCTGATGTTTGCCGGCAGAGAACAAATCCTAGAAAAAGACACTTTCTAGTGTGACTAAAGACTATAAACAACCATAAACTGCATAGAACTGGGATTCAAGAGAAGTTAAGAAGCTCTGGACTTTGCTTTGATAACTTGGGAATTCCTTGAGCTTTTGATATAAATATGAATAAATAAAAAAGCTTGAATGTTCATAGGGTGGGGCTCCTCAGTATAGCTGGTTCTGACAGGGAGGAGAGCTTCTGTTCAGTGGAGTTTATATAGAAAC
>NW_015151862.1:78384-80191 GCF_000732505.1 Cyprinodon variegatus
AATCAATCTGACTGGATGATCTGGTGAACTGGAAAGTGACCTGAGATGACATGATGTGAATTGGAGCTATAGAAATAAACTGAATTGAATTGAAATAATTAGATAATATGCACTTGAAATAAGACATCCAATTGTTTTTTCTTGTTTTAAATGTAAATCGTCTCATTCCCCTTGGCAAAGTGTCTCACTTACCTCCTCAATTCAAGACAAAAATGCACTTATTTTAGGAAAAAGGTACTTTTTTTTGCATTGTGGTTTATAGATTGACCCCCAAATAAAGAGCTGTCCCACCTGCTCTTCTTGTCCACACCCAGCTTCCCTCCGTCCACCTCGCTCTCGTTGTCCTCTGTGGGGCTCTGAGGTTCGGAGCGAGGGAACGCCGTCTTCAAGGTGTCTACAATCGCGTTCACCACAATCTGCAAGGGCAAACACAAAAACAATCAACTCCAAACCTTAGCGATGCGTCCTACCGTAAATTTAGGCTGCAGCTGCTGATGTCAGACTGAAAGTTGGAAGTATGTCCTCAGATTAAATCTAAACATGTAGAAAGAATCTGTATATGTCAGAAACACGCTGCTGGTTATACCATCGCTGCCCTCTGATTGGTCAGTTTGATTTATCAATGAGTTCTTCCTGAGGTTTAATAACAGAACAGAAACTTTTAACACAGTTTGGGAATCTAATGCTTCTGAAATTTATAATCCTAAAAACTAAGTTAACATAATAAGTTGTTTACATAAAACGTATTTTACTTGACTAATTTAAATGTGTTTAAGTCTATTAATGTTTCGTTGGGTCTAAGCTGTTTTTCCCCCTTTTTTTCAAACCACTCGTTCAGGCTGATCAGCTTTAAAAAATTATGTAATGACTTTTTCAGGAAAATAAGAAAAATCACGACTGCCAAAAGAATAAGATTTGTTTGTAGAATGGAAAAAATAACAACCTTATCATATTTAAGAATAATAATATTTGATTATCTTTTTCTATGGGAAAACAATCCTAATTCCCCTGGCAGATCATCTCAGATTCATTTTTCAAATTAATAATTTCTTAAAATAATCTAGAAACTAATGAAATGAAATCTAGTATTTCATATTCATTTAGATCAACACTGCAAAGATTGTGCATCTAAACAAGTCGTACAATCTAAGATCTAACCAAGGAAATCTGTCTGTTCTTGTTTTGAGATCAATATAAGAGCAGATTATGTCAGATTATTAATCTTCTTTGAGAAGATTCTGCTAAAAATAATGCAATAATCTGAGAGTGCAGTCAGACAATTTCACCAAGTAAGACTGCTTGTTTTGAGAACATGTAGATTAAAAGAAGATTAATAATCTAACAGGATCTGCTCTTATTTTATGTTTCTTCCAGAAGAAACAGTTAATTCCAGTTTCTTTTGGGAGAAACTTGGAAGGTCAAATTTACTGGAAAGTTTTGTTTCTTTTGGTGGATATTTTTGGCTTAATCAGACCCAGATCCAGTAATAACTTTGAGGTGGGGTTCAATATCTATAAACCAGCGGAGTTTATAAGGCTTCAAAACAATGAGCTGAACTACTGAACTGGATTTACTGCTATATTGCTGCTGTTCTCTATATATAAACTCAGTGTTTCAATACGGTTTTTACTTTGCAAGTTTTGTGACCAATAGTTATTCATTCCTCTAGATTTGCATTACATACACTTAATTAATAATATAAATTTTTGATTTATGTCACTGTGTTTATTCTCATGTTTCAGGCTCCTCTCCTGTGGAACCAACTACCAGTTTTAGTCCGTGAGGCAGACACCCTGTCTACTTTTAA
>NW_015151862.1:81626-83190 GCF_000732505.1 Cyprinodon variegatus
TGAATCAATATGACTGGATGCCTGCTGACATGTGTTGTGAAATGGCGCTATAGAAATAAACTAAATAGTAGCCTGATGATAAATTGAGTTGACTTTTCAATGGAACTATCCCAGTTCTCCAAAATATGATCTATTACCAGGACTTGCTTCCACTTGTATGGAAGCCATAGTTTACATGTTAATGGTCTCGTTCTTTTTTTACAGGAAGGAGAGCTAAGAATGTGTAGACAGCACCGCCCTAAAATCTATTCTCACAACCGAATCCTGACAAAATGCTTGAACCTTGTCTATGCGGGACACGATGAAGGGTTTCTTCACAAAGGCAATCCTGGCGTCCGTGTTGAGAGCAAGAAACTCCTGCATCTCTTCACTGTTGGCTATTTCGGAGATGGCACACAGTTGCTGCAGAGATCAGAACAAACAGCATTTATCAGGCTGTCATTCACCAGATTTATAAAAAAGAAAAACATGTTTAAAAAGCCGCTGACCTTTAGGAAGGTTTCCAGGAGCCCCTTCCTGGCCTCGATCTTGTCACTGTCCATGTTTCCAAACGGCATGTCTGGAAAGATTTTCTTTGGACCTTTCACCCCTAAGAGACAAATTAAAGCGACTTTATTTGGTGTAACGGTTTCCTGACCCGTTAACCGTCTCAGGTCCGCCGCCGGGCCCCAAAGGCTCAACGAGGTTCATATAAAAACCTACAGGTGGATTAATTTGTTGCCATGGCAGCACTTAATTCGCCATCTGATTGGCTGATCAGTCCCTCTTGACAACGCCTCTCTGGCTGAAATCGGACCAGTACAGAACCAGGACTAATCGCCTTCCTTGGACTTGATGGTGAAACCTTTTTTTTGTTAGCATTATGCTAAGTTCTCTGTTTAACCCTAACCCTTCCTTGGTTTTCACATCTATAATGCATTTAACATTCTGGATCCTTATATGGGATGGAATTCCTCAGGGGAACCCGGACCAGTGGTGGAAAGGTGACAAGCACACTGGTCACGCTGGTTTCTGAGCCAAAAGACAGTCAACCATCACTGATGGATGTGGAGCAGCTCGTCTGAAGATGTCTTCTACTGAGCTGCAGCAGCAGCCGATCATCCTGATGGTTCATAAACTTTGGGTTTCCTTTGTTTTGGTTTGGTTTTTATATAGAATGAAGTCTGTTCCATTATTGTCGCAATAAACACTTTTATTAAAGTCGTAGAGAAGCGACTGTTCCAACGGTTGCATTTCCGAATAGTGGTCCCCGACTTTACACGAGTGAATAAAGTGAATATGATTGGTCGATTATCAAGGGGGCGGGATTGTTGTGGCGGAAGGTTCAAAAGCAGGTTTTATTTTGGTCAGTTTGTCGGAAGCATCTCGCTAACCAGTTAGCAACTTAGTGCTAGCAGGTTCCCAATGGGAAATTCCATTGGGACCAAGTAGCACTAAATTGGTGACTTAGAAACGACGCTGTCAAGGAACGCTATGGACAGAGGAAACATGCAAGAGGAGGAGAGTTTAGTGTCGGAGGTCGTGGATAAAAATGTCCTCGTCCATTTTTTATCTAGAGGAGGAA
>NW_015151862.1:85280-85998 GCF_000732505.1 Cyprinodon variegatus
GCTTGTGAGGACCAGCTGAATATCCTCACTTTGCAACAACTGGTCCTCAAAATGATGATGAAATTAGAAATATGGTCCTCACTCTGAGGGCTAGACAGGTACAATCTAGAAATAAGTAAAACAGTTCATAAAGTTAGTTTATTTACCCTCAATTTAAGGAGGTTAATAATGGAATGATTAATTTAATCTTAAAATAACATAATTAGATAATCTGCACCTGAAATAAGACAATGAAGTTGATTTTTCTATGCAAATTGTCTTGTTCCATTGGCAAAGTATCTCACTTACCTCCTCAATTCGAGAAAAACTCGAAAAAAATCACTTATTTAGACTCCAATTTTTGCAGCGCAGTTGGAAATTAAAAGACGGCCATCTTTACCTTTAATGAGTTTCCGCAGTTCTGCTTTTTCCTCCAGCCGGGTCTGGAGGTTGAGGAACTCGCTGTATCTCCTGTTGACCATGTGATACGCCACCGGCTGGAGCGGAGCTGGATGCTCTGAGCTCGGCAGTAGAGACTCTACCAGCTCTGAAGCTGACTGGATGCTCTCAGGGTTCTCACAGCCCACTGACGTCTCATACTGCAAACCAGAACAGCTTCATTTAGTTCACCTAACATGGTGGAGGCCTCTAGATAAAGGTTAGTACGTTCACCAAGCATCAAGTTTAGGGCTGCAACTAACGATTATTTTAAAAATCAATGAATCGGCCGATTATTTTT
>NW_015151862.1:87848-92042 GCF_000732505.1 Cyprinodon variegatus
GTGAACTGGAAAGTGACCTGAGATGACATGATGTGAATTGGTTCTATAGAAATAAACTGAATTGAACTGAATTCAGAGCCTGAGCTACGTTACTCACTTTGATGGTGTAAAGCGTGTAGGGGTGCGAGCCGGTGCCACGGTGCTCCTTGGCTGTGATGGTCCCCGTGATGCGGAGGTTCTGGATGATGACCGGCCCCTCTGGGCTGCTGAGGGGCTCAAAACTGAAGGTAGACATGGGAGAAGAGCCCTGCAGCGGGTTAGCCACCATCAGCTCACAGGCGTTCACCGCTCCGCTCTGCTCCACGCCAAGAACAAGCTCTCTGCTTTCGCTTACTGCAGGGGAACCATTTTCTCCCCTCAGATCGGGAAGGCTGTTGGTGCTGCAGGTCCCCTCTGTGTGACCGACTGATGACAGACTCCTGTCGTTAGGATTGTCCACTACTGCTGAATTCACCAAGACCTTAGGATGAGATGCGTCCACCGGACTCAGGGAAACGTCCTCCAAGTCTATGCCGTTGTTGTTCTCTGTAGCGGTGGTGCAGTCTCTGGCTCTGTCATAAAGACCATCCTCTTGACCTATCAGGAGCAAGGAATCGGTGGAGCTGGGTTTATAGTCTGCCAAAGGAGAGTCCGGGTCAGAATCGGTTTCTTGGTAAAATGGGTTGGACTTTCTTCCTCTCATGTAACACCTTAAAAAGGGGCGAGAAGCATCGTCTTCCTCAGAGAAAGTCTGGGAAAACCTGACTTCGTCGGAGTCGCTCACATCGTAGGCAGTGAACTCGGACGCGGCGGTTTCTCTGTCTTCGCTCAGCCCTGCCTCTGCTCTTTGTGAGGGCGCCTCACTGACCACCGGAGGCAACGACACAGCCTGCTGAGGTGCATCGGTCTCTGAATCAGCAGCAGGCAGCGGGGGGGCGCAGATCTCTGGTTGAGGAGCGACTCTCTCCGTCTGGGCGTTGGATCTACCGAGGATTTCTATAACGAGGAGGTTTAACCAGTCAGGGTCGGACAGTTTAGCTACTAGAGGGAGGAGGACGTTACAGGTGATGAGCTCTCCAACCACGAAGCGTCCTGTCTGGGTTTCTAAATGAGGCGAAGGAACCAAAACGTGCAGCAAACAATCCACCATGGCGCGGATATAGTTGACCTCCGCTGCCTCGTCGCCCATGGCAACGTGAGGCGTGACGATAGAGGAGTAAGCTTTCCATAACTGCTTCCTCTCACTGCGCTGCTGCTGGTCCTTCACCAGCTCCTTGGCTCTGAGGTAATCCTGCAGGTGTGCGCCCACCAGGTTCAGGACCTTCTGGGTCAGATCCTAAAGGAAAATAGAAAAGCTTTATGTCCGACTGACGATGCTCAAATCTGAACAAACCTCCTCTAATCTTCCTGAAGCTTCTTACCTTTCGGTCAACGCCTCTGGCCCGGAGTTTCAGCTCCATGGCCATAGAGATCATGGCTTCCTGAACCTCCGTCTCAAAAGCACTCTCTGTGGACACCGTGGAATACCATGAAGAGACAAAGTCTCTAATGATCTTTCTCACGGTGTGATGGATCTCCTGGTCCAACTGTTCCTCATCCTCTGCAGACGACTGAACCTGGATTGAAGAAGACAACAAATTATTTGAACTCAGAAATGCATTTTTCTCAGACCTTAATTTTTATTTTCCATTTTATAATTTTCCAAGAAAAACAACATCGTTTGGGAAGGGAATTATTGTTTAACAATGAAATAGGGAAAAATGATGCATATTGTTCAAAAAACTTGCAACACACATCAATCTGTAAAAGAGATTAGCTGTCAGTTTCCCTCAGAGGATCCTTTGGAGAATCAATTAACAGATTCAACAATCTTAAAAGATGTTTCTAATGACTTTAAATATGAGGATTTTATGAAAAGTTCCTTTTTTAGTCCGTGAGGCAGACACCCTGTCTACTTTTAAGGCTAGGCTTTCCTTTTTGATAAAGCTTCTAGTTAGAGTGGCTCAGGTTATCCTGATCTATCTCTATAGTTCTGCTGCTATAGGCTTAGACTGCTGGAGGACATAGGGACCCCTTTTTCATCATTCTGCTTCATTCTATCTCTATTCTCCCACTCTGCAGAATCTGTTAGTTCAATCTCTAACGTTCTGCTCTCTCTGCTTTTTCTCATAGTAGCTTCATCTGGTCTGTTCCTGTTTGGCTGTGACTCCATCCTGGAGAGAAATATCAGCTGTGCTGCTGCCATCAACACCTTTGTTTCTAGATGTTGGAGCTTGGCCTGTTTTCCAGTGTAGTCCTGTTTCTCTGACTGTGACTAACTGGATGTGCTCTCTTCATCCTCTGACATGGGAGCTGGCTCGGAGCTCGTCTGCCTGGCTGTGTGTTTCCTGGACGGGGCCGCCTGTGGAGCTGGTTGACAGTTGCCTTTTGAATCTATGCTTCTTTTTCTATGTCTGCTTCTGTCTCCTTGAACCCCAGTGGGCCTCAGCAGATGGCCGCTCACACTGAGCCTGGTTCTGCTGGAGGTTTCTTCCTGTTCAAAGGGAGTTTTTCCTCTCCACTGTCGCTACAAGCATGCTTAGTGTGAGGGATTGCTGAAGAGTCAATGAGTCGATGCAATCAGCTGGTTTTCTTAGATAGAAAACTTTGAACCAATGATGTGGTTGAATTGTTTCTGTAAAGTGACCTGAGATGACATGATGTGAATTGGCGCTATAGAAATAAACTGAATAGAATTTTATATGATTCACACAACAGACCTTATTGATCGTTGTTAATAATTCTACTGTTTGCCCAAAATTGACTCTGTTTGCTAATTAGGAGTGTAATAAAGGCCGCTGGTGGATTTACTTAGAGCTATTGGAGTTAGAACAGCTGAATATAAATGCATGCCTCACTTTTCAGATTGTTATCTACATGATGATATAGAAAAATATGCATTTTTCTTCCGTCTCAAAAAAACACAGAATCTCATGAATCATAAAGGCGCCTAACAAAAGGAAATATGCAATGAAAACATGGATTAAGGAAGAAAGCCATCAGAGGAGCGATTACCTGTTCCAGTTTGATGAACCTCTCCAGGTGAACCACGTTGTTGGACTCCAAGATGGCCTGTGATCCGAACCAGCCTCCGAGCACCAGCAGAAGGCTGGTGAACACACACAGGAGCCAGATATTGACCAGCAGGTGGAAAAGCACGAGCCAAGCCAGCACCACACCAAAGCCCATCAGGCCCCTCTGTCCCATCACCTCTGCCATGGCCCTGGGCGCCCCCCAGGAGAGGAGCAGGGGTCATATATGGCAGCGAAACAGCAGGCCTGGAATCAGACAAACAGTCCAGGTTAAAGACCAGAGAACGGCGCTCGCTGCTCTACGTCTTCCTTTAAGGGGCAAGATGGTTAAAGTTGCATAATCTTAAATACTTTTTTTGCAAATATTTTGTGAAAAATAAGTTCATTTTTTTCCAGGGACATAATCCATGTTCCTATTCTGGTGAAGCTTCTCAGTCATTCAGGCCATAGTCATTCCAAAAAAGTAAAAAAAACAATCCACTGGACTTTGTTTCCAAGTTTGAAGACGTTTCTCTTCCATCCAGGAAGATTTTTCAATTCAAAACGTCAGAAATAGCGTTTAGTTCCAGGTTTTATCCAGCAGCCCAACAAAGCCTGGTTTTAGTTTAGAAAACATGCAAATTGCTGAAGAAGGGACCAGGGGTCCAAAGCAAATCGCCTCTTCAGCCAGGCCAACAATCCCCCGTTCGTTTCTTTCAATTTGCATGTTTTCTAAACTAAAACCAGGCTTTGTTGGGCTGCTTTATAGCGCTTTATTTGGCGACTTTTTAGACCCCTCTAGCACTTTGATTTCAAAAACGCGCTTAGCGCCAAATAGGGGTGTGCAAAATAATCGCCATGACAATGCATCGCGATTCTAATTTTTGTGATCTACTGCATCAATTCTTGATGCCAAGTATCGATTCTTAATTTAAAAAAATGAACAAATAAAATCCATGATTGGTTGGCGCACATCAGCCAAACCAAGTGTAATACAACTTCCAGTCCAGCAGAAGTCGCTGCGGATGTGTTGACGCCCGCTGCTTTGTGTCGCAAGAATTTTCGGCTGTGGGATACTGAGACGAGTCATTCGTAAACAAAAAAATGGAGGACACTGAGAAAATTTGCCCCGCGGCTCCATCACATTTCAAGTAAGATGCTTGGA
>NW_015151862.1:93262-96138 GCF_000732505.1 Cyprinodon variegatus
CCGCGCCCCCTCTGCAATGGCATTGCGCCCCCTTGAGGGGGCGCGCCCCACACTTTGGGAACCACTGCTTTAGAGACAGCATGAAAAGTCAGCTGAGTACAAAACATAGAGAGGAAAACAAGAAGAAAAGGGACAAGAAGAGAGGGACACAACCTAGAACAGATAATGGATGTCTATTCTATTAACATTTCTCTATCTCTATAATGGGTCTGCTTTTTGTGTTCTCGGTTCAGGGGGGCCCCCTGCCTGTCTTTGCCTAGGGGCCCAAATATCCTAAATCCGCCCCTGTTCACACACCACATCAAGCAAAGAAAATCCTTTGCATCTCACTGTGACTGAGGATGGGAAGCAGCAGACTGGAGACATTTAGAAACATTCTGAAAGTGAGGGATTATTTCTAATTCTGGGATTAAGAGATGGATGCAGAGATTATTTAGCTCAAATTAACTCAGTCATTTAACAACTTTAACTGTTTGCATTCTAGTATTTTCAGGCAGAGCCCCCTGGTGTCAGACATACACAGATTCTATTCTACTCTATTTTATTCTCCATGATGATTCCTGAGCAGGGAATGAACCATTTGTTCAGTAATATAATAGGCAAGTAGGAAACCGATGCTATCTTTGCTTTAACTTCCTATTTAACCCTTTTTATGCCTCCATATGGAAACACTCAGCAGCTGCTGGTTTTTCTTTGATGTTCTTTGATCTTGAGCCGCTACATCCGACGGTTTTTCTAATAAACGCCATTAAAGCCTCCAGGCTCTGTTAGTAGAGAAGAATTGTCACAGAGAGCCACGGTGGGTGTCAGCGGTGTGGAAAAAAACACGACATGACAGCTGGTTAGTCACAGCGAGCAGGAACCAACCAAACAACAAAGCTTAGCATCATGCTAAAGCTACAGCTAACATCATCAGACAACACCATTAGCTAGCATCAGACTCCATTAGCAGAACATATTAATGAATAAAGGAGAAAAAAAGCAACCTGTGCGATCTGTCATGGCTCTGAGAAACCGCTTGATGACGTATTCCTCCGTGTTTACTTCCTGTTTGATGATGTCAGCGGCTAAAAGGCTCATGGGAAATGTGGTTTGATAACCATACAGCCGTATGCAGCCCACTGATCTCTATTTATTCACTGGATTGCTGATAGCCCGAAAAAAGTGAAGCCACCCGCCGCCATATTGGTACTCCCTAGTTCCACGGAGATGCGTAGTAAAAGCATATTTGTGTAGTATATAAAATATTATACTAATACATCACAATAAAATGTATGTCTTAATGGAGCAAAGTAATACAGATGAGCCAAAAGTGCTAAAATTGATGATTTACATGTAATATACATGGATTTATGACATTGTTATGGTAATTACATCTTAAATATAATCTTAAGATTTAACATGAAGGCTGAATTACAAGCACGTCTCTTAATCTTAAAGTATTTTCTGATTTACAAATTGTGCATGAATGATTCCATATATCTTTACACTGTATCTGTGCAATAGCCTTCAAATCTGACAGATATATAATAGAGCTAAATCAATCAACCAATTTAATAACCCCACAGAGCTTCAGTTTCTACACTAGCAAAATCACATCAATTGGTAAAATATCAGGCAACATGAAGTTCATATTTTGTTTATATTTAGTTACAACAAGAATCTGATCATTAGAAAAAACTATACATACCAGTACATATGCACACACTGACACTGACTGGGAAATGACCTGTGGAACGTCTTCCCACAGCTGGCAAAATGCTGGTTTTTGCAGCCAAATGCTACAGAGGGAGGCATTTGTACTCCATGGAGTGGGGAGTACCAATATGGCGGATGGTGGCTTCACTTTTTTTCGGCCAATCAGCAATCCAGTGAATAAATAGAGATCAGGGGTTTCGCATTTGAATGCAAAAACAAGCAGTTTGCCGGCCAATAAATCCATCTATACGCTGATGGATCCTATAGTAAAGTCTGTAGACTAACATTAGTCTGGCTATCTGGGACTGACTGGAAGAGTTAGCCATTGACATTGGGTCTATGGTCAGAAATTAGAAAGGACAGGAAATAGAAACTAATTCTCTGTAAACTGTCAATGTAGTAATTCTTTATTAGAGTGGATGATGCTGTCGTTTTTGTAGAGTTTGTTGTATTTCCCAGTTGAAAAAGTCATGAGCTGAAATATACTGCATGTTATATTGACCGAAAAAAAGCAACTGAAACATTATTAAAGGCTAATGCACAGACGCAGCATAAAAAGTATATGGAATCATGCATGAATAATTTGCAAATAGGGAAACACATTGTACTGTACTTGTAATTCAGTCTTGATGTAAAATCCTGACATTACATGTAGGATGTAATTACCATAACGATGTAATAAACCCATGTATATTACATGTATATCATCAATTTAGCACTTTTGGCTCATCTGTATTATTCTGCTCCATCAACGCATTAATTTTATTGTGATGGATTTGTATAATATTTTTTATTAGATGATTTATAGACTTCATTGACTTCATAATAACTATGCAATGTGATGTAGTTAAAGTAATCTACTGATTCTATGAAACAGCCAGTCTGTGTCAAAGTGATGAATTTATCTTTGTTTTAAAAGTCTTAAGTCTGACTATAAATGGGAAAAATCATCGTTTTTCGATGCTGTAGCGCATAGATTGTTTACATCACGACCGGTCTAACTAGGGAGAACCAATATGGCGGCCGGTGGCTTCACTTCAACCCCGTACTACCAACGGACAATCAGCAACCAGTGAATAAATAGAGACCAGTGATGCAGCCACAGAAACATTTATACGGAACAAGACCATTGGGAAAAAATACAAAAGTTTACTGATTTTTTATTTTTATTTTTTTTT
>NW_015151862.1:97325-101973 GCF_000732505.1 Cyprinodon variegatus
CTTTCCAGTTCACCAGATCATCCAGTCAGATTGATTCAAAGTTTTCTATCTAAGGAAAACCAGCTGATTGCATCGACTCATTGACTCTAGAATAGAATATAACAGAAAAGAATAGAATAGAATAGAAAAGAATAGAATAGCATAGAATAAAACAGAAAAGAACAGAATAGAATACATTAGAATAGAATAAAACAGAATAGAAAATAAAATAATAGAATAAAACTGAATAGACTAGATTAGAAAAGAATACATAGAATAGAATAGAATAGAAAAGAATAGAATAGAATAGCATAGAATAAAACAGAAGAGAACAGAATAGAATAGCATAGAATAAAACAGAAAAGAAAAGAATATAATACATTAGAATAGAATAAAACTGAATAGAGTTAGATTAGAATCAAATACATAGAATAGAATAGAATAAATAGAATAAAATAAATAGAATAGAAAAGAAAATCAATTTATTGTCCCACACTTCTGGTGTTTACAGCAGCAAAACATTATAGAAAAAATGTTCACACAAACTCGGACCTTAGAAAAATGTAGAAGAATAATAGTGAAAAGTAAAAAAAAAAAATACAGAACTTTTAGTGTTTTAACAATATCAAACTGTTCACCTGAAGAATAAATAACCAATATGCAGCTATGGACATTTTTACAGTAATGGATATTTGAAAATAGCAGCAACATCAGAGATGTTGAATTCTATATTAGAGTGTCCCCTTCATTTTATTTTGTATTTTTTGGTGCAGTGTGTTTTAATTTAAAAGTAAGTGTATATTCTGTTTCCCCATAAGAAAATCCAAAGTGTTCTTCTGTATTTTAAACCTGTTTCCTTTGGTTTCAGGCCTGAAGTTGGGAAAATGAAACTCGGGTCCTGCTTTTGGTTTCCATTCCTGCAGCTTATAAAAGCCAACCGGTGCCCTGCTCTGTGGAGGCAAGAAGAGAAGGCTCCTATCCACAGTCTGCTTCTGGTAAGTAAGGAAAAAAAATCTAAAATCATCGTCTTTATTAACTGAATGTTTGGGAACCAAAAAAAAAAAAATGTCCTTAAGGTCAGCCTGGGCATTTTTTGAATACTTGTGAGTGAGCACTTTCAGGTCGGATCCTGAAATGAGGGAAGATGGAGGAAATGAGGTGTGCTGATGACTGGTATACCCGCACTAATCTGATTTGTTCAGTGTGGATGACTCTTGAGCCAGTGTGGGAAAATATTTCTCTAAGACCTTAAAGGCATCATAAAAATGACCTTGTGTGCAGCGTGGCACACACCGTGCTCCTTAGGCTCTCCAGTCAGCCTCAGCGCTCCGCTGCTTTAGCCTCACTGGGGACTCGGGGTCATTTCTGCTCAGTTATGCCTGATTCTGCTAAAACTTATAACACCTTCCCTTTGACAGAGGTGAGTTCATTTAGCTCTGAAGTTAATTGCTAATTTTGACTTTAATAATACAGTAAATATCAGGTTTGTGTGTTTTCAATGAGGTTAATTTAGTTTTGCTTTAGTTGATGGGTTCAGCTGGATGCTTTTCTCTGTAAACCTGAACCATGCTTGTGTTTGTTAGGTTTCTGTTTCCTCTCTTGGCGTCTCTCACCACCACAGAGGGACGAGGTCCAAACTGTGGAGCTCTGTTCTAAAGATGATCCCTTACACAACGCTCTGCAAGTTTGGTATTTACAGCCACATAAAGACAAAGATGTTACCTTCAGACCAGACATCATTATCTTCACAGCTCATTCATTTGTGATCTTTAACATTAGGAAGGCAAAGTGAAAGTTATGAGCCTCTTTCAGGGTTTCAAACGGATGATTGGGATTGTTTATGTCTCTGTCAGCTCCTCTGGTTCTGGTTGGGGTTGTGGTTTTGGCTGCAAGTGGGACTACAGGGGATCCTCTCTCTGAGTGCCTTCAGGACACCGACTACAGCGAGCTCCTGGACATCATGATGAGAGGTCTCCCCTCTGCTGAGACGCCTCGGCACGTGGCGGTGATCGGCGGGGGCATGGCTGGGCTGACTGCTGCCAAGGTCTTAGAAGAAGCTGGACATAAGGTGATTTATACAGGGAACTGTCCAATACCAGTGCTTATATGTTCCCATAACATCGCCATGGTGATAAAGACCATTATGTTTTCCTGTCGATGAAAAAGGTGACCATAATAGAAGCCAGTGGGCGAATCGGAGGACGGGTGGAGACCTTCCGGAACAGAAAAGAAGGCTGGTATGCAGAGGTGGGAGCTATGAGGATCCCCAGCTTCCATAAGTGAGTAGGAGAGAAACAGGCAGTCAACTGTAGCTGTGACATACAGCGCATGTACAGGATAAGACAATGGAAGGAACTATTGTGGATCAATTCTATTCAGTTTATTTCTATAGCGCCAATTCACATCATGTCATCTTAAAGCACTTTCCAGTTCAACCAGATCATCCAGTCAGATTGATTCAAAGTTATCAATCTAAGGAAAACCAGCTGATTGCATCGACTCATTAACTCTTCAGCAATCCCTCACACTAAGCATGCTTGTAGCGACAGTGGAGAGGAAAAACTCCCCTTGAACAGGAAAAAACCTCCAGCAGAACCAGGCTCAGTGTGAGCGGCCATCTGCTGAGGCCCACTGGGGTTCAAGGAGACAGAAGCAGACATAGAAAAAGAAGCATAGATACAAAAGGCAACTGTCAACCAGCTCCACAGGCGGCCCCGTCCAGGAAACACACAGCCAGGCAGACGAGCTCCGAGCCAGCTCCCATGTCAGAGGATGAAGAGAGCACATCCAGTTAGTCACAGTCAGAGAAACAGGACCACACTGGAAAACAGGCCAAGCTCCAGATACTTGCTGCAAGCAAAGATCACGTGTTGTAAATGGAAATATGAAAAAAAGCAACTTAGAAAAACTTTTTAAAAACTCAAGAGAAGTTTTTTAGGACCAATTTTCTTAATCATATTTTTCATATTTTATTCTTAAAATTTCCCATTTTTAGATTAAGTTCTACCTATTGAATTGTTTGTGCTTCCTTCTGGAATGGGAAGTAAAGCCGCTTTTCTGTTGGTTGCCGAAGATTTTTAATGGTCAAGCGTACGCCCGCCTACAGGGGGGGGACAGGGGGTCAATTGTCCCGGGCCCAGGACAGAGGGGGGCCCAAAATTGACACTCTGACACATATATTATTGGCAGGATTAATTTTTCAAAAAATATTTGTGATAAGATATACTATTTAATATTAGACTAACTAAATATATAAATATATGTGCATTAGGTGTAGGTAATATGTTTTCTTTAAATAAGGGGGCCATTAGAACCCCCCCACCTGACATAAAATGGTTTGACCAGGACAACGGCAGGCTGGAACTTCTAAAGTTCGTTTCACTACAAACTAAGAATGTCAGGTGTTCAGAAGTCTGGTGCACAGTAAAAAAAGAGAAAAAGGGACGATGACACCAAAGGCTGGAGAGAGTTTAGGGGTAAATATCAAAAATAAACTGAGGAGGAGTCAGGAACAGGTCCAGGAACAGAGATGGTGCAGAGGGGGGCCCAAAAAGACTGTGTTGTCTCAGGCCCTAACAAAGCTGTCAGCTGGTCTGGTCAAGAATTTAATTAATCTGGAAGTAAAGAGGAAACGGTCTGTAAAACACAATGTGAAAAGAAACTTAAAAGAATTTTAAAAAGTGGGGGGAAAAAAAGAATAATTTGAAAAAATACAAACTGAAAAAATCCTTTTAAAACATTTTTTCGACTGATATGTTTTCAAAGTGTCATTTTTGGGTTGAATTTTTTTCTTAAAATTTTGAGAAAGGTGTTCTTTGTTTGCAAGAATAACGGAACAAAATTCACTCCCTTTACAGGAATCCTGACCCTATTTAGTTACACTACATGCATTATGCATGATGACTAGGTCTGGGTATTGTTCAAAAGTTTTAGGTGCCGGTACCAATACCGATACCTTCACTTCGATACCGGTTCCTGAACAATACTTTTTTTGATACCAGTTTTATAATATCAATTCGAAGAAAAAGAAAATTACACAACATAAAAAAGTACAAATCTTGAGTTTTATTTGATTTTTTTCTTGATTTTTCCATTTACATTTTTCCTCTTACATAATTGTTTTTCAGTGAAGAAGAACTTTTGCAAACAAGTCTGTCTAATATTCACTGTTACACTGTGAGGACCTTTTTACTCAGCAGTTTTTCTTTAGAAAAATTAACATATCTGCTTTCTCAGGAGAAAAACAAGCCTGTTGAATGGGTTTCCTACTGTCGGTGCACCGCTGCTATGTGGAGGTCTGAGCGGCTCCGACAGAAATAATATTGGAAGGCAGGATGAACTGACTGCACTGATTAAGTTTCAGGTGGATTTTCTCACTTAAAAACATATTAAAACTACTTTATTCCCACTGATCACAGCAAATATAGCTGCAAGGCAGAGAAAGGATAGAGTAGCTCCGCCCAACGCGCGTCAGACACACTTTTGCACCGCGTAGCCAGAGCAGCAACGCTGCTTCAGCCACGCGTCAGAACTAACTGGTACAAGCAGCAAAAAGGAAGCAGCAGACACGATTTTGCTGCTCCTGCTGCGAGTAACCGAGCAACTTTCTGCTCTTAAATTGTTTCCTTGCACGATGTATTGCATTGCGCACTATTGGCATCAGTCTTAA
>NW_015151862.1:107703-108511 GCF_000732505.1 Cyprinodon variegatus
GGTACCATAAAAGAACCGAAGTTCGGTACCCAGCCCTAATGATGACAGCCTTTTGTGGGATAATCAATCTATATTTTCAGTGGAATAGTAGGAGTATGAATGCATGGCTAACTCCGGGGTTTTACATATCAGAATAAAATAAAATGATTTTCCCTTTGCAGGGCTCTGAAATGATGAAGCAACTTTCACAATGACCCAATTTATGAAGGACAAACCAAAATAAAGCGGTAAAGCCTTATAAAGCTTTGCTGCAGAGGCAGGATCAGAGACGGAACAGCTGCTTAGTGAAGGCACCTCATTGGCCAACCGTGTCTCCATTAACGCTCTGTTAAGAAAACATTTCTGCATCTTGCTGTTGATGCATACGGATGGTTTTCTGCCAGGCAGTGAAGACATCAGCAGTAAACTGAAAACTCATCCTTGATTCAGATCAACCTGTGAAGTTTTCTAAAGTCATATCCAGCTTGAAATCCATCCTTTTGCCTCTAGGAAAAGATCTATTTTTTAACTAGCTATAATACTATAATAATAATATAATAATCTTTGCCTAGGGCCCCAAATTTCCTAAATCCGGCCCTGTTCAGGAGACCATCTGATGACAAATAAGCAGACAGATTCTACTGACTAACTGTCAAAACTTTAGGAATCATCCTATAATTCGCCTTTTCGAGTCACAAACAACCATCTGCACTGCAAAAAATCTGAATCTAGATAAGTTATTTATTCTTAAAATAAGTGCATTTGTTCTTGAATTGAGGCGGTAAAAGATACATTTTGCCAATGGCACAAGACAATTTACACTTAAAAT
>NW_015151862.1:110601-111959 GCF_000732505.1 Cyprinodon variegatus
ATTTTAAGTGTAAATTGTCTTGTGCCATTGGCAAAATGTATCTTTTACCGCCTCAATTCAAGAACAAATGCACTTATTTTAAGAATAAAATTACTCATTCCATTGGCAAACTATCTCATTTACCTGCTCAAATTAAGGGTGAATACACTTAATTTAAGACATTTTAAGTTATTTCTACATCGTTTTTGCAGTGTGAGCACCGATTTCATGGATTTTAAAAAGAATGAAGGGAAATCTTTCTAACATGAACATCTGTTTCCATCGCAGGATTCTGCTTTCCTTCATCTCCACATTACAAATTCCTCTGAATCACTTCATCCAAGATGACTTCAACACCTACTACTTGGTGAACGGAAGGCTGCACAAAACCTACACTGTTGAAAATAACCCCGCTGTGCTCAACTACAGCTTGAATGACGGGGAGAAGGGGAAGTCAGCCGCTGAGCTCTTCAGTCAGACGCTCTGGAAGGTCCGCAGACTCTCTGATGATCTAAAAAGGATCATAAATGTGCTTTTTAATGGATGCTTTGTTAAATGCATGGCTGTAATCTGTGACCAGGTGAGGGACGACCTGAAGGTCCTGGGCTGCAGAGCCATGTTGGAGAAATATGACTCCTACACAGTAAAGGTAAGATGATTGTTTGTCCAGAGTTGGGAAAACAGATGAGACTACAGTAATGGTGTGTGGTCTGCAGGAATATCTGGTAAAGGAGGGCAACCTGAGCCGCGGCGCCTTGAGGATGATCGGCGACATCCTCAATGAAAACAGCCTCTTCTACACTTCCTTGATAGAGATGCTGTACATACAGTCGGACATCAGCGACAACTCAGAGTAAGATATCCCTTTTAAAGCCGGGGTCTGATGCAAACAGAGCTCATGGAAACAGGGAAATGGTTTTAGGAGAACAAGAAGCAAATAAATTACAGAATGAGGATTAAAAAGCAGCAGGTAGACTGTCATAGAAATGCAGCTATCAGAGAGAGAGACGAACCAAACGGGGGATTGGTTAATAAAAACAGACAGGACCAAGGTTAGGACGTTCATCTCTACAGCAAAGAGGACCTCAGAGATTACTGGAGGCTGAGGATATCTGGGACAGTAACAGTAGCAGCCACGCTGCAAAAAATCTGAATCTAGATAAGTAATTTTTTCTTAAAATAAGTGCATTTGTTCTTGAATTGAGGAGGTAAAAGATACATCTTGCCAATGGCACAAGACAATTTACACTTAAAATAAGAAAACACAATTGCATTGTCTTATATCAAGTGCATATTATCTAATTATCTTATTTTAAGAATAAAATTACTCATTCCATTGGCAAACTATCTCATTTACCTGCTCAAATTAAGGGTGAATA
>NW_015151862.1:115628-116618 GCF_000732505.1 Cyprinodon variegatus
GATCAGGAGACGAGACAAACACTAAAACCCTCTTTCCACTGGCTGCTAGGATCCAGGACATGAACTAGGGAAATAAAACTAACAGACAGGCTAACAGAAGGACAAATAATGATCTGGCACTGAATGCTCAGGCTGAACTGAATATAAACCAGAGGAAACAGGTGAGAGGAATAAATTATAATTGAGGCAGGGAGAGAAAACAAAAGGTGAAAGGAATGACTAATTAAGGAGCAAACAGGCCAGATCATGACATTTGCTCACTGAGCGATTTGCCCACGACCACCTTACGACGTCCAACGGAATTTCAAACATGTTTGATTTTTATCCCGACCTTACGGTCCCTGATAGGGAGGTGGTCGTTAGAGGCTGACCGCCACTCGTTACTCCCTGTGCACTACACCACGGAGCATCAGGTGGAAAGTCCGCCCGATCGAAAAATTCTTGCACGACTGGAGAATCGGCACGAAAAGGACAATAAATTGTACAGTGTACGCCCGGCTTTGCTTTTTGCGGTTTTGGTCAAATAGTACATGACTTTTTTGGGGTTGATAAAACTGACCAGAGAAGATTTTGTCCAACCTGTGAATCAGCTCTTCCTTCATATTTTCCGTGATTTTGGTTTGAATCAGAATCACAGCACCTGGAAAAGCAGATGGCCTGAATCTTTTTTATGGTTACTTTTATGGCCGGATAATCACCTTAGAACCAAAGTATTGTACGCCTGTGCAGGCCTATCTGAAGTCTGACCTTGAAGGCCGCTCTCCTGCAGCCTTTAGATGTTTCCCTACAACAGGAAGCTGAGCTGAAGCATGATAACCTCTAAAACCTGCAGAACAGCGGCCCTTGAGGGCCAACTTCAGGTTGCCTTTCTGTTTTAGCAGGGAAGGCTTAAAGGAAAAGTCCGGTCAGCAAGGAATAATCAATGGGTCATTATTTATACCTAAAACTAATGCGCTTGTGGTGAACTAACGAATTTAGCGTTAATCATTA
>NW_015151862.1:117758-119358 GCF_000732505.1 Cyprinodon variegatus
TTTCAGAAGTTTGAATTCTGAATATGACTTTTCCTTTAAACAACTTGGTTCCTGACTAACTCTGTGAACCGAAGGATACAGAGGATGAAGCAGAAATAGTTTTGAATCATCATATTTGTCTAAAAGCACAATAACTTGTAATTTTGTCTGATTTCTCCAGGTACTTTGAGGTGACGGATGGTTTCGATCACCTGCCCAGAGCTTTCTACCAACTGTTAAACTCCACCATCCTGCTGAACTCCAAGGTGAAGCTAATCGACCAAACGGGCGGCGGTAACGTGACTGTAACTTACGAGGACCGGCGTGACTCTGGGTCTCTGTCAAACCTGACGGTGGACTACGCCCTTGTTACGGCCACAGCCAAGGCCACCCTCTTCATCGACTTCCAGCCCCCCCTGTCCGGTGATAAGATGGAGGCCCTGCGCTCTGTTCATTACGCCAGCTCCACAAAGGTGGTGCTCAGCTTCAAAAAACGCTTCTGGGAGGAAGAGGGCATCAGAGGAGGGAAGAGCATCACCGACCGGCCTTCCCGCTTCATCTACTACCCCAGCCACAGTTTCCCAGGCACCACTGCGGGGGCCCTCCTGGCTTCCTACACCTGTTCCGATGACTCCACCCTCTTCCAGGGGATGAGTGAGGAGGACCTGATGGCTGTAGCTCTGGAGGACTTGGTGAAAATCCACGGGGAGTATATCCGACCGCTGTGCACCGGGGGGCTGGTGAAGAAGTGGGGCCTGGACCCTTACAGTCTTGGAGCCTTTGCCCTGTTCACGCCCTACCAGCAGGGACACTACGCCAGAGAGCTGTTCCAGAGCGAGGGACGCGTCCACTTCGCCGGGGAGCACACAGCGACCCCTCATGGCTGGATAGAAACTGCCATGAAGTCCGCTTTAAGAGCAGCCAAGAACATCAACAGCTTGACTCTGTAGCTTCATGTCTGTTCAAGATTTTTTACCTTTAACTTTTTTTACTCATCAGCTCCAAGATATTCACTGCTTCATCCTCAAATCTGATGTTATGTCTGTTTTATTGTGAAATGGAGAAATGAAGGAAACAAACAGTTGATAAAGTCACTGAAAGTTATGGTGGTTCTTGAACGGACGGCATCCCTGGAGAGCATTGAAGGGGTCATACAGGGCTCGATGTTAACCATCGCCCGATCTCTCGGGGCAAGTACTTTTTATTGTCGGGAGAGTACAAATTTCATTGCATTTGCCCGCCGGGCAAGTGCAATGATCGCAAAAAAAAATTATTTATCACTCAAAATTACTTTAAAATCACCAACATGCGCTGAAAACGACCCAGCCGGCGCCATTTTTGTTGTTTTGTACACATTCTCGCGTGATTTGAAAAAAAACGCGTGATTTTCTGCCAGAAGGCGTGATTTACTTGTGATTTTTGTCAATTTAGCGGTAATTTTGATGTAGTTACCAAAACGACAAACAAGCTAGAAAGCGCTATCATATGGCAGCCTTCTGTACAGTGATGCAGGTCATACATTAAAAAAATGTTCATTACATTTTTTTCTCTCAGACATTGGAGAGGTGCATTTAAATGTTATAGAGCTAAACATGTTAGATTGGTGACCTGTTATGTTATT
>NW_015151862.1:121591-123492 GCF_000732505.1 Cyprinodon variegatus
TACCTTCTCAAATTAAGGGTAAATACAGTTAATTTAACTTATTTGTAGATTGTTTTTCCAGTGTAAGGACAATTTAGAGAAGCCAATTAACCTAACAGTCATTTGACTGTGGGAGGAAGCCGGAGTACCTGGAGAGAACCCATGCATGCTCAGGGAGAACATGCAAACTCCATGCAGAAAGACTCCGGGCCGGGAATTGAACCCAGAATCTTCTTGGTTAAAGGCAACAGCGCTACCCAAGGTTCCACCGTCCCGCCCACAAACTACTCATTAATTTCAGAAATTGTTTGTATTTCAGGTCCTTCGGTTGATGCGATGTTGAATTACGGGAAATACCGATCATGGATCCCGGACTGACCTGTGTTTGATGTAGGAGATAAAACTCTCTCAGCCTGTGAATTCAAAAGCTGTTTTCCTTGAATGTAACTCAAAACAAAGGTTTTCCAAAACAAAGCAAAACTGTGTCAGAAGCTCAGAACGTCGGACCCAGAATTCAGACGAGACAGACGGTGATCACCTAAAAGCGGGTTCACTGGATGCGCAGGCAAAGTTCAGTCTGAGCTCAGAAGCAGTGAAGTCTAGAGGGGCGGAACCCTGCCGTTAAAACTGAGCCGGTACCAGTGATTCAGCAGAGAAAAGGAGCAGCAATCAGCAGCAACAAGGGATCCAGGAGGGATTATCCAAGCCGGGGTCAGAAGACGGGTTCAATGTCGGCAACAGGTGAAATCCAGGAAACAGTCCGGAAAAACAGGACAGAGCAGAACAGGGGCGGAAGACTCAGAAGTCCGAGGGCAGAAACAGGTCAGGATCAGGCAGAACTGTACTCACACAGGAACGCTAGAATTAAACTCGCAGGAAGCTCAAATAATCTGGCACCATGGGCTGGAAACTGGTGGAATAAATAGTAGAAGAAACAGGTGGATCAGATAAGAGATAATTAGGCTGGGGTGGAGCCTAATAAAACAGCCTCCAGGCAAAGATCATGACACTTTGAGCTAATATTCAATGGTGCTGCAGCCTTGGTTCAGCCACGCCTGAATAGCGACACGGAGAGGCTGTTTTCCTCAGAACGTCTCCTAGTGGCCTTGTGTGGACTGGGCGCTCTGCAGGTCTGGGGTGTTTGGGATGGCGTTGGACTGGGCCGGCTAGTCGGTGGGACCTTTGCAATCTTCTAGATGGTTATTCTGTTTTGGGGTTCAGTTGTTTGGTCGATCCCTGGTGCCTGTGTCTGTCCTGAAACCTGTGGTTCAGCTGCCATTAGTACTGCTGTGCTCCTTCCCTCTGTGGAGCTCATTGAACTGGGAGCCAAAAGTATTTCCATAGTATGCATGATGTACCCCTGCCCTCTGGTCTAAATGCAAGTTATAACAGCACACATCAACATCTTATTTGAGTAGATGGGCGTAGGCTCGGGGTCCCTCCCCAGCCCATTCTGTTTGCAATCTGACGTTGGGAGGAGGAGTAGGGGATCT
This sequence comes from Cyprinodon variegatus, assembly GCF_000732505.1. Classification (NCBI taxonomy): domain Eukaryota; kingdom Metazoa; phylum Chordata; class Actinopteri; order Cyprinodontiformes; family Cyprinodontidae; genus Cyprinodon; species Cyprinodon variegatus. Next base: position 123,064 of record NW_015151862.1, read on the forward strand.
GGTCGGGGTCTGGAGTTGGGTTTGCTATTGAGTCCTGTTGGTACCAGGGATTGAGTTTTATGTTGATTATGTGCAATGCCATAAATATTGGTAAGCAGAGTATGCAGTTGTTTAGGGGCCCCCAACCTCTTAGGGGCCCTGTCACTGACACCTGGTGGCCCCCTACACAATTTTGGACTAGAACGTCTCTTTGCAAATGTAATGATGCGAAGAATTCCTCTTAAACCCACCTGATACTATATTGACTGACCGGACTTTATTACTGTTAATAACTATGTATAGTTCATTAGATGGTTGGTAAAAAATACTAGCCTGACGTAGTCCTACTCAATTCTAGTCAGAATGAGTCTGATGCTGCTCCATAGAGCTGTGATTATGAGGCATATTTCGAACGAACCAGGAAAAAAAATGCCTCTGCACTCAATTGGA
>NW_015151862.1:124634-125840 GCF_000732505.1 Cyprinodon variegatus
GTGGTGCTATTTCTCTACTTTTTAAGGAATTGCTTCGTTCTGAGTTTGTTAAAGAGAAAAACTTACCATACAGTAAAAAAGGACCACAAAATAATTCTGGAGTTTGAAAGCATGGAAAGATATTTAGTGATACTGCAGTTCTAGTTTAGTTAAAAATGTGTAGAGTGTTATTATCAGCAATAATGTGCCAATAAGCTGTTAGTTTAATCAAGGTCACATCTCCTTTGATTAGTGCATGTCTTTGCTCCTCTATGTCATAAAACCAGTAAAAATAATGTGTAAAAAGCCGGATGAAGATCATGTATAACCTTGCAGTTGAAGCTTACTTCTGCCTTACTTTGCAGATCACCCAAAGGCCTGTGGGGTTTGGGGATGAATGGGGAAGACTGGGATTAGAACCGGATCCTCTGTTCATGCAGATATGCCAGGAATTTGAATTAGAAAACATTCAAACAGCAAACAAAATAACTTGAGAGAGTCGGACATAAGAGATCTAAGGCCCAGAAGACGCCTGTCTGAGTCCCACCTGACAGAGTTTCATGGATAAATACTAATCAGGATAATAAAATGGTTAAAAATGACTGATAGCTTAGGAAACAATAAGGTCTGTGAGACTAAAACCCAATCAGGACAAGCTGAGGATGCTGGAAATCAGACCAATCTCCCTCCATCTCATGATTATTTTGGGGAAAATTCCAATAGTGTCATTGTCTAAGGTCTGGGAGCAGCACCCAGTTTTCTCTCTCTCTGTTCTCTGCAGGGTGTGACGGGCAGAGGCCCCCCATCACCGCTAATTAGAGCCTTTCTTAAGGAGTGGAAACCAGGAGGAGGGCGTCAGTTCTTCCAGTGCGTTATTTAATCAACCAAAGGCTTTTGCAAGTAACCTCCAAGCCAGTTCCTGATTCCATGTGTCTGTTTCCTTCCTAGGAGAGATTTCCCATTAGGAAATACCAGGAAGTTGCCTAGGCCCCCAAGTTCCTGGGGGCCGCATAAAACTCTGTCTACATGTATGTTTAATACAACTATTTCTTATTTGTGCACATTAATTATGTGTTTTATTAAAACAGATCAGATAATATTAAGTGTGTCTCAGCCCCCCCCTTCAGTGTCCACCATATTGGATCAGTCCATTTGCTGCACATGTTCAGAAAGGTCCAAACAGACAGCAGCAAACCATTTGAAAACAAACCATGCAAAGAGCAGTGT
>NW_015151862.1:126990-127968 GCF_000732505.1 Cyprinodon variegatus
CTGCGTTTGTCCTCTTACCTGAGCTCGCCTGCCTGTCCACCCTTCAACACCATCTGCACAAAGGAGTGAACCGCCGGATTATCACCATCCTCCCCGACCCCGAAAACACCAACCTGCCTGGATCCAGCCAAGCCTCAACCTCCATGAGTTCAGCTTACTCCAATCTTTCGTTCACCACCAGTCCGCCAGCACCGCCTCTGCTCTTCTTCAATAAGCTTAAACTATAAGTCTGTCTCGGTGGTTGCCCTGATTCAGAGTCAATCTTTTCTAAACATGACAAATAGTTTAATCAGCGTTCTACCAAACCAGTCAACATCCTGCAAAATGAGGAACTGTGGCATTTTTTTCATGAAATAAATCCTCTCCATTCTTCTTACACAAGAGAAGAAAAGGAGTGATGACAGTGCAAACATCAACCATTCAAATAGCTGATCGATGCTGAAATAAACGAGGAACTGCTGAAAATACAGAGAAAAGAAGGAGTCCAGGAGCGGAACCATGTGTGAAGCTGAGGTCTGCCAGGTTCACCTCCAATCACATCATGGCTCAAGAAACTTTGAACGGTTTGTACTGAAGACTCCTGGTTTGGTCTGAGGTTCTAAGATCAACAGGAAGTTCCCAGTTGGTGATTCTGGGATCATGGAAGAGAAAACCAGTCTGGGATTCTGGGAAAACTCCAGATGAGGTTGGTATGAAGATATCACAGGCCTGTTTGACTTAAGATCATGTGGAGACCACAGAGAAACTTAAACAACACGTTTTTAATCCCAAAGGATTATTAGATGAAGAAGAGCAGGTGTAACCAATTAAAAATAAAATCATCAACCAGTAAAAGTCCAGAGACATTTTTAATTATAATCTGTTACTTAAAACAGAATTTGAATGAAAATGAGGTGTTTATGCATCCATGTTATACACTGAATTAAAAAGAAAAAAGAAAATTTTTCCATTTTTAAATCTAAAGTGTTTTTTTTTTTT
>NW_015151862.1:129063-130492 GCF_000732505.1 Cyprinodon variegatus
TCCACACTTTCTCTGCTCTCTTTTTCTCATCGTCTTCTCTTCTCATCTAACAGATAAAAACTGTTTATAGAGCCTGCTCAAAAATAATGACTCAAAGACACCTGGAGAACCGTGCAGTCTGCATGTGGACGGATAACATTGCTGGCAGAGCACCCCAGTGGAGGACTTTATATAAACCTATGATTAAAAAAGAACTAATGATCTCCAGTGGAGGATTCTACACGGCGCCACTAACTCGTTTTTATCCGTCATCAATCGGGGTGTTTTAAACGAGCGTCCGTTCTGCAGTCTGAAAATGTTTTTCAGGTTTTTACGGACTGCGTCAGACTAAAGACCATTTTTAGCCTTTTAACAAATGTTTTTAGTCTTTTTGGCACCGTTTTTAAAAACTCCCCCCTTAATGGAAGAAGCCCCCAAAACAAAAGCAACAAGGCAAAGGCCAGACTTTTAAACTTTTTAATCTCTGAAGCTATTTGTCCCGTAGAGACAGACTGCAGGACAGACCTCACCTTGACGCCGTGGCTTTGGGGAGGTGCAACGCTAAAGCCAGGATCAGACTGGAGTTTCACTTCCACAGAACATTTTATTCAATTGTGGGGTTTTAAAAACACTTTATGTACTGTGTCAGATGATGGAGAACTGCATTTTAACAAGCTTCTCATTTAATGATTTTTAACTGACACTTGTTTTACGTCAATTGATTATATGTTTGAATTGTGTAAATAAAGTGGTGTTAAAAGTCTTTCCCATCGCCCGGATTGCCACAGGTTTGCCTGCTGTGTCTAAAAGTAGCAGCAGCAGCAACCCAGACTGACAGCTCATTGGCTCATTTGGATCACGTGCAGCCTGGAGCTGGACGCTCCCCAGGGCTTTACCGTATTAACAGGAGAAGAGGCGCAAGTGAATTTAGACTGTCATCAGACAACATGCAGTAATTTATAAATGTTTTGAATCAGGTTGGGTCCGCAATCCGCTAATTCATGACCTCTGACCTCTAGCACTGCTGCCTTGCAGCAAGAAGGTTCCGGGTTCGATTCCCGGCCTGGGATCTTTCTGCATGGAGTTAGCATGTTCTAACTGTTCATGCGTTGGTTCTCTCCGGGTACTCCGAGTTCCTCCCACAGTCCAAAAACATGACTGTTAGGTTAATTAGCTTCTCTAAATTCTCCTTAGGTGTGAATGTGAATGGTTGTTTGTCTCTGTGTTGCCCTGCGATGGACTGGCGACCTGTCCAGGGTGGACCCCGCCCCTCGTCAGCTGGAGATAGACACCAGCACCCCTCATGACCCCAGCTTGGGATAAAACGTGATGCAAAACGGATGGATGAAATTAACACTTGTGCAACATTTGCTTAGCCTCGTGAGACCATCCTGATCTCGCGAGCTTTCAAGGTTTCACTCGCTAATCAGACTGGAGACTCTCCGTTGAA
>NW_015151862.1:132512-136754 GCF_000732505.1 Cyprinodon variegatus
CCTTTAAGGGATCCTGTACCTGATGATCTTTACTAATAGAACCACGGCAATGCAACAGATTAAATAAAAACTAAGGCTGAAACAAACAGATTAATCAATTCTTTAAATAATCCTCAAATCATTTAGTTATCACTTAATCGCTAACTGGAGTATAGAGACTTGATTTTAGCTGACAGAGCGATCCACTTAGAGCAGGAATTATAGCAAAATTGTAAAAAAAAAAAAATTTGCATGTAAGATTAAAAAAAAACAAAAAACTTTTCTGTCTATAAATCTGCTCTATCCAGAACTTTTAGTTTCACCTGGTTAAATTTCGTAAAAAATATTCTTTAAGGAATCTTTGGCTTTCTGATTATTAATCGATAAAAGAATCAACAGATTAATCAATTAGCAAAATAATCGTTAGTTGAAGACCTAAATAAAACCGTAAAAAAAAAAAAAAATGGCAGCTGGTGAAACAGATTTATGTGATTTATATCTATGTTCCAAACGGTAAGGATTATTAGTGGAGTTGTTTTTAGACGCCATGGCGGAACAGCTTTGGTCTTCAGTTTACCCATAAAATGAAAATACAATGAAATAAGCAGATGCAAATTTTATTTATCCAACACAAGATTTGAATATTAAAACCATTAAATGATTGAATTTTGATTTACAATACATTTATTTAAAAATTAGCAATTATTTCTGTCTACATTTGTATATAAATATAGAAGGAAATAATTCGATGTTTAGGGTTTCCTGGATGACTGAAAGGTGTCCGTTTCTGCTGCTGCAGTCAGAGTCAACTGTCAAATAAACTGCTACGTTTTCCTGATATTTACTTTATATCTCCCTCTCTCACCTTGGAAAGGAAAAAAATACACAATATTTAAAGACTTTAATATGTTTTAGTAGCTCTGGTTTCAGAGCCTTTTTCAGGCTGCAGAAATCTCCCATCAGAACACAGACGGTGGTTCTTCATCCCAGAAACAGGAGGCTTCATCCCAGGCCTCCTGCAGCAGCCGGAGGCTCCCACTGCCTCCTCTGGTCCACGGTCAGTGGGTGCCCTTCTGCACCATCTGTGTGAAGCGGTTGGTGATGCTCAGGGTGGTGTCGATGAACCTCTCCACACAGTTCTGCAGACATGTCTCTGTCCGGTAGTCCAGCTTGGAGCCCGGGCTGTCCACGCACTTATCCCAGCAAACGTCGGTGAAGTTATGCACCTGGAAGAGATCGGCACACCCACAAGGTCTTAGTGACGAACAGACATTTAAGCTCATCTAGTACTAGTGATGAGTCCAGCTACAGCGAAGCGTTGGTGCATCCATGGAGCCCATAGAGTGAATCGCTGCGTCGTTTCCAGAAAGTCATGTGACCGATACATGAGTGGTTTCTAACTGACCGACTCACTAAACAGGGTTTAAATACGTATCTGTCAACATGATGCATCTGCTAGAAAAAATGTTCTCATCTTTTGCGGTTTGTCATTGAAATGATCAAGAATGTTGGAGCCTAAAAGGAACGGGAAGGTTTTTTATTTTCTCCTTGTCATCCTTTTCCTCTCTGTTATCACTCAACTCATCTGAATTAAAGTTAATTTCAAATTGACTCTTAGTTTATTTACTGTTTTTAATGTACTTATTGTTTAAAAAATATGATTTAAAATCCTCGTCCTGCAGCATCCTCATTCACATTTTCCCCTAAATGTTCACCTTATGATAAATGTTTCCATTATTTATTGGCTGCATCTAAAAATATCAAAGATATTTTCAATTTAAACATAGATATGAAATAATACAATATAACCTAATAACTTAAATGATATGATTGTGCAAAGAAGAGGGGGATTTACCATTAGGCAACACTAGGCAGGTGCCTAGGGCACCAAGTTCTTGGGGGCCCCATTAAACCCTGTTTATATGTAAGGTTAATACAATTATTCTTTATTGGTGGAGATTAATTATTTTTTGAATAAAAATCCTTTGGCTAAAATGTATCAGAACCTTTATATTAAGTATGTCTCTTTTCTCATTTCTCTATCTCTATAATGAGTCTGTTTTATGTGTTGTCTTCTCCATTCAGAGCCCACCCTCCTGTCTTTGCCTAGGGCCCCAAATTTCCTAGCTCCGCCCCTGGTACTAACTGATCCATTCAGTTTCTTCTGTCCCATCAGCTGCCTGTAGTGTCTTTAAATGTCCAGCAGGGGTCAGTATTCTATGACACAGTATCAAAGCATTATTAACAGGGTTTGTCAATGAGTGGAAACGCTTGAAGATGCCGCATTAAGCCGTCATTAATCAGCGGTTTATCCCCAGAGGGCAGCGCGGCCCTCTGCATGTCCACCAACCTGAGCCTGGAACTGGGCCTTCTGCTGCTCTATCGCGATCATCTTCTGGAGCTCCGAGGCTTCCGCCTTCTCCGAAGCGCTGAGGTTATCAAAGCCGTCCATGAGCTGCAGGGGAACCGGTGCTGATCGGCGGAGGCGTCCTTCACTGCTAGCCGGCGTGTTCTGCTCTTTGCTCCGGCTGAGGAGGAGCTCCTCAGGAAGTCCTGATATGGAGCAGATCTATAGATCATAGGGATGCTCCTCACAGCCCGATGAGTCACATCCATGTATTTTAGAAATCTGCACCGAGTCTGTGACGCAACACGTTACGCTGACCAAGATGTTTAATAATGGAAAGATGCTGTTTGAGAGGGACCGTTGCTTTCTGGTTGCTTTTATGTGTTTTTATTCCACAGATTGGCCTTGTTTAATATTTCAACTATGCTTATGGTAACTTTCTCTAATTTAATTTATTCCTTAATCTTTTTCAAATTGCAGGAGTTCAAACACGGGAGCTTTGTTTGTTTTTAACGTTTTAGAATATGTTTAAAACTTTAAAACTCCTGATTGTGAAATTAATGCATTTGGAAAGTTGAACAAAATGGTGCCAAACATAACAATGTGAAACTATAAACTCTTAATGTAACAGCAGCTTTACTAAATAAGCTAAATATTCTATATGATCTGAAATTATTTCTATTGGGAAAAGGGGGAATATTCTTATGCAACTTGTTCTTTATTTAAGTCACATTTTGTAGCTTAACTAATTGAGTCAAATGTTTTTAAACACTTTAAATGCTGCTTTGTTTGTAAAATTTTATTCTTTTTGGTTTATTAATACAGATCTCATTTGAAAATGAAGTATTTTAACAAAGACATTACCTGCAAAAATAAAGATTTATTAAAAAAAAAAATGCATCCTATATGAAAACAAACATATCTAATTTCTTAGTAATTGCTATTAAGCTTCTTCCACTCCAGCTTATCTTTAAGATACTCAGGCAAAAACAAAACATTTTTAATAAATAATATAGTTGAATCTATTTTGAAAAATCCAAACTAATCTTTTAACTTATCGTGATAAAGGAAAGTTATGTTTATTTTTCAAATGTAGAGGTGGCAGTGTAATGTTTCTTACTGTGACTGTGTGAAAATTATTTTATGCTCAAATGAATCAATAAATATGTCAGACTAAGTCTGAAAAGAAATGTTGCTCTCAGGAGAAAATACAAGTTAGAAATAATTATTAAATGCAAGAGCTAGACCTGGGGCCCCGTTTATGGAACGGCTCAAACATATACAAAAATAAAAACAAGAAAAAGATCATTACGTCTATCTTTTAAAGGGTTTATATTCAAAGAAGATATTTTTACATTTAAGCATAACGAACAAGAAACACAGGACAGAATTTATTTTTTTTATTGAGTCAAAAACATTTACATGAAAAAAATACTCTCAGAGAGGATGGCAAAGGTGAACATGAACAGATAAAGATCAATTACAATAAAAGAAAAACAACTAACAGGATTTATCTCAGCAAACATTTAAATCAAACACAGAACCATAGAAATAATAAAAACAAAAAGGTGAATGCACTTAAAATAGCAGATGTTTGGAGAAATCAAGTCTAAATTTTTTGGCATATTTGTCATTTAAAAAAAAATCTTTTTAAGAGAAGAAAAATAGGTTTTAAAGTCATTAATAAACCAATGAAAAGTAGGTTTAGAATTTCTCCATTTTTCACAGTGGATCTGATATTTACCCAACAGCAGGAGGATATTAATAGTATCAGAAACAGGCTGGGGAAGATGGTCCATATAAAAAATGACATCATTTAGTGCAAAAGGGGGGACATCATTCAATTTTAAAGAAAACTAATCTTTCAACTCTTTCCAGAAGCGGTGTGTAGCGGGGCCACTGAAAAAAAAAAAGTT
>NW_015151862.1:137299-138410 GCF_000732505.1 Cyprinodon variegatus
TTTTTCTCAGAATTCGGACTTTTTTCTCAGAATTCTGACTTTAATCTCAGAAATCTGACTTTTTTATTGTCAGAATTCTGACTGAATTCTGAGATTAAAGTCAGAATTCTGACTTTTTCCCCATACTAAACTGAAACAAAATTTAAAAATCAGTTAACTTTTTTTTCAGTGGCCCTAATCCTCTTCCGTAAAATATGGGAAAAAAGTCAGAATTCTGACTTTTTTCTCAGAATTCGGACTTTTTATCCCATATTAAATTGAAATAAAATTAAAAAATCAGTTCACTTTTTTTATTTTTTCAGTGGCTCTAATCCTCTTCCGTAAAACTGGGCAATATTGGAGGGTAATTATTATTATATAACTTAGAGTTTTTAAAACACGGAACAGAAAAGGACAAAGAAAGATAAGTGAACTGTTCTTAAGGCGGAGTGAGACATCTTCGCAGCTTTTCACCATCTTCGTTGTGATTGACTACTCATTTACATCCGGGTAACAGTGGTGACCTTGGTGGGTTAGTCATCATGGCGGCCATCGTCAGGTTGAGTTCTGTGTGTCGTAGGGGAGTAAAACGTGAGTACAGCTCTCTGCTTTCAGGCTTTCTGGGTGTTTTTAATCCCGAACAGAGCGGCGGGGTGAGAGGAGGAGGGCGGCGGGGAAGAGGGACGAACAGCGGCGGCCTAAAACCACGGCTGATGATGGGTCTGCTGTCAAGTTCACGACACGCAGTAAAGCGGGTTGTTTGTCACCTCTGATAGAAACACCTTCAGCCCGGGATGAGCTTCATGGCGGTTTATAAAAACCTGCTAGTCATAAAATCACGGTCACGCACTGGCTGGACACGCACGCGTGACCTGCGTGGCCATCCAGAGCGGGAAGCTGCAGCTTTTTAGAGTTTTGTTCCATTACTGTAAAGATGGAGCCGATATGAGCCAATATCCAGAATCTTCTAATTTCACTTTGTCTTAAAGTTGCGTCCATCCCATCCTATGGAAGGCCGTTATGGGATACTATCTCATTATGACATAATATCTCAAAATAATGAGATAGTATCTCATTAGAGGGAGTTAATTAGGGCTGCAACTAACGATTATTTTAAAAATCGATGAATCGG
>NW_015151862.1:140308-141360 GCF_000732505.1 Cyprinodon variegatus
TCTTCAGACTTGGAAAAAAAGTCCAGAGGATTGATTTTTTTTAACTTTTTTGGAATGACTGTTGCAGATATTATTATCAAAACAATTTCTGACGTTTTTAAATGTGGCCTTTAAACCTATCTGACATCCCAGCTGTAGGGCACGGTGATGGAAGTGTCATGGTTTGGTCTTAGTTTGTGTGTCAGAACTGCCTCAGTAAACCACAATGATCTAAATTTCATCAGTTTATATTTCATCAGTTTAGCCGCCAGTGTGGAGCAGCGGAAGCGTTTTAATACTTTAAATGGGTTTCATGCTTGTTGCTATAGCGACTGTTTGTCATTTGTTTCTCAGATGTTTCTAAAGTTTAGTTTTCAGTAAGAAAAACAGTCCAGCCTGCCTGTAAAGCTGGAGTCTCTGTGGTTTCTGTCCTCAGCTCTGTTCTACCAAAGCGTCCTGCATACCAGGCCAGCCGCCGTCCTTCACCAGGAGCGCCAGCAGCCCCACGCGCTGACAGCCAGGATCCATTCATCGCAGCCGCTCTACGGTCAGTGCAGCCGCTCTGTCCGCCCGCCCGCTAACCAGGACGCCAACCTCACACATTAGCAAACACTTGATGGAAGTGATCTGATGTGTGTGTGGTTGGTGGTTAGTTTACGATGTAAATGAACGTTTCCCTTTCATCTTTAAAGTGCAGCGGAAGTTATTTGGGTTGTGGGTTCCTGTTTTCACCCCACACCTCTTACCATGTTGTTTTGGAGGAGTACAGCTGTACTTCTAATTACTGAATTAGTCTTTAACTACTTTACTAACTGATTAATCGTTAACTTGAGTCTAGAGACTAAAGCGTTCCTTTAGCTCAGGCATGTCCATCGTCTGTCCTGGAGGGCTGCTGTCCTGCAGGATTTACCCCCAGATTCCACATATTCCGCTCAGTCAATTAAATTAAATTATTGGATGCAAACTGTTTTACTTCAACTTCCCAGGAAGCAGATTTTTCATCTCAATCAAAATGTTTATTTTATACCGAGAGGCTTAAAAGTTTCTTCATATCCCGTCAAAACTTCCAAGAG
>NW_015151862.1:142597-143982 GCF_000732505.1 Cyprinodon variegatus
AAGGTCTGCAATGCTGGAATTGCTGCAGATGGAGGATTCTTTGACGAAAGCAAAGTTTGACGTAAAAAATAAAAATCTTATTTCAAATACAAATCATTATTTCTAACCTTCTAAACTATTTTCTATTCATTTCACAACGTTTAGTGGTAAGTGTGACTTTGCAGGAAAACAAAATTGTTTGGGTGACCCCAAACTTTTGAACGGTAGTCTATATATAATATATGATTCAATATATATCATTTCATATATCATATGAAATTAAGGGCTCATTTCCGCATGTTTTGCTCCTATTAATTTAATAATGATATAGTGCATGCTCTCCTCGAGCTTTAAGGAAGTCGGAGCAGAACAAGACGGGAGGAACGGTGGAGGCTGGAGGCTCTGTGGCGGGGCGTTTGCGGAGGATGCGGGATTTCAGGTTTGGAGGTCTCCCTGCTTCAGCACAGCTCATTCAGACGATCACAGTTTAACAAAAGCCTGTTAATCAGCAATCAATGAAAACTTAGCTGTACTGGAGCAGGAAAACCTCTACAACCTGCAGGACATCCAGGATCAACGCTAGCTGAAAGAGGAACCCACTCATAGCGGTAATTATACCAAAAATATAAAGACTGTTGGAATTCCAGAGGAAAAAACTTTTTTTCACAAACAAGCTCTATCCAGAAGTCCTAAAGGCCAGTTTTAGCTTTGCTTTGTTTAATTCTGTGTGAATCTTCTTTAAAGAACCTTTGATCATTTGGTTAATAATCCAAAAAAAGGATTAATCAGCAAAACGGTCATTAGCCGCAGGAAACGCTAAAACTCGGCTATCGTCTGCATGGCGGTGAAAGCAGAATTATGCAGTGCGATACGAGTTGTGACTGCAGAGCAGTGAGGTCACTGCGACGGCTGCTGCGCACGCTAACGGACACAGACAACCATCTCGACTAATTCTATTCTCGTTGCTTTAATGTCCTGCTGAGTTCAGGTTCTAATATTTATCTTCTAAAAACCAAAATCTTCTATTTAAACTGGTTTTATGGACTTAGGTTTTATTTATTTATTTTTTTTTTGTGTAACTGAGTCGTTTTCCCCAAAGGGAGGAAGAAGAGTTCGTACCTCCTGAAGAACGGCAGGCTAAAGGTTCCACCTGGTTTAACTTTATTAAAACAGAAAAGCTCTCCTTATCCCCAGGCTCACACCGACTCCGGTCTTACCGTTGCGGTGCGGTGGGTGCGGCGCCGCAGTGATTCCAAGTCATTAAAAAGATGTAAACCTCTCTCACCGGCTGCTGAGCTGTCCGGCTGCGGTTACCGAGACACTCCGGCGCTGCAGAAAATTCCGCAAGAAAGGTATCCTTGCGGCGTACCGGAGCCCTCCGCAACAAGCTCTCGCAAAAATCCTTT
>NW_015151862.1:145638-146543 GCF_000732505.1 Cyprinodon variegatus
AACTCAAGTGAACTTCTGTTCTCGTGAGTTAAATCTCCGGACCTGTTGCCGGAGCCGCAGAGCCGCACCGCCACTGTAGTCAAAAGGGCGCTGTGAGAGGGGGTGTGCGGGAGTTGCGGTCTCCGTCGGCTCGGTAACCGCACCGGAGCCAGTGTGAGCAAGGGGAATGTCTCTTTATTTTTCAGAGGTAGTTATTCCAGAAGCTGAGTCAGTTTCTGCTTCCAGCACAGCTGAGCGATGTTCGTCTTTCTGTTTCTCCTGCAGCGGGCTCCGACTCCAAAGCGGCGTCGCTCCACTGGACAGCAGAGCGCGTGCTGAGCATCGCCCTGCTGGCCTTGGCTCCTGCAGCTTACTTCAGCCCGGGGCCCGTGGTCGACTACTCCCTGGCTGCTGCTTTCACCCTGCATGGACATTGGTAAGATGAGCAAAAAAGTTCAACAATCCACTGGACTTTGATTCCAAGTAGGAAGACGGCTTTCAATGTGTCGGAGCATCTAGAGCTTCCATTAAAGCTTCAGCATCACCATGGATACGGACGTAAACACGTAGGGTTCCTCTGGTTCCATGTGACGTCACTTAGAATGAGGTTTAAAATAAAGAGTCTGATAGGATTTTAGGGGAATCCAGCAAGAAGGTTCTGGGTCCGATTCCCAATTCCCTCAACGGCTCCATTAATACAGATTCCGTTTGGTCGTAGTTTTTCTATGAATCGACCTGCTGCATGAAGTTGACCTGAGAGTTTTAAACAATCCTGAAGCCTCAGCTGAGGATCTAGGATTATTGAGAAGGTACCGGCAGACAGTCAAACACCACCAAGTCAGCTGGAATGTAAATCAGATGCATTAAGTTCTAACCATAAAGCGTCCCGTTCTGGTTTAATTACTCCTGCAGGAATAGAGCGACTT
>NW_015151862.1:148201-150916 GCF_000732505.1 Cyprinodon variegatus
TTCCCCTTCTTCGCTGTCAGAGTCGCTTTCCGTGCCGGGCGGCTCCTCGGAAATAATGCCGGCTTTTGCGAAAGCTGGAACAGAGCCAGCAGACGCGTTAGTTAAAGCATCTACAATCCATCCGCTAACGGTGGCGTTAATTGCCCGGCGCTGCCTTCCAGTTTTCGTGAAACTGTGGTCTCCGTCTGTCAGCCTTACTTTGAACGGCCGGTTCACACTGATGTCGAGCGGTTGAAGTTCCGAAGATAACCGCAAGCACAGCGCTAATTTGTTTCACCATGTTTTTCACATCGGCTGTGAGATGGGCACGCATGGAGTCACAGATTATATGCGCCTTAAAGTCGTGAAAATACGGTAAAAGGAAATAAAAGCCGATTAAATCATTGTTCAGGTTTCATGTAGCGTAGCTCAACCATGGCTGTCCTTCCTGATCTCCTAAAAATGAAATATGTCATCTTATTTTGTAATTATGAGTCAAGATCTCATCATTATGATCTCAGATGTTTTGTTTTTTCAGTATGCTTCTGTAGGTTAGTGACTCGCTCTCATTAGAGCCGTCTAGCTTCATGTGGGCTTTCCTGGGAAAGTCGGAAGCAGACGACGGGAACGTTTTCCACTGACGGTGTTTTTCCTGTGCAGGGGAATCGGTCAGGTGCTGACAGACTACGTCCACGGGGACACGAAGATCAAGATGGCCAACGCGGGCCTCTTCCTCCTGTCCACGGTCACCTTCGCAGGCCTCTGCTACTTCAACTATAACGACGTGGGCATCTGCAAAGCCGTGGCTCTGCTCTGGAGCAAATGAAAGGGACTTTGGACTGGCCAGCTCAGGAGGAACCAACGCTTTGGGACGAATCTGATCCCGGCTGATTGTAAAAAAACAATAATTCAACGCGTTCTTTGTAAATTCTATCATTTTGAAATGAGTTTAGATGTTTGTTGATTGGGCTGAAAGCCTCCATTTGCTTCCAAGTCATTTAATCCATCCACTGATCAGGTCTAACAGCAGTTTAACACCTTGTGTGTTTTTTAGTCACACATCCTGTTGAGTTAAAGGTTGCAAACGGCTGTGCTGCTGCTGAATTTAGCATCCGTCAGAAATCTACCAGATAACCGGAGGATTTCCCTGATGCTGCAGAAAGCTTCTTCTTCTTCTTCTTCTCTGTTCTCTCCCTGCATGCAGAGATTCCAGATCCTTCAGTTTTTCAGCTGCTGCAGGAGGAAGTAAAGAAAACTGAGCTCCGCCTTTAATCTGTGCAAATATTTACACAGTAAAAAAAAAACTGCTCACACTTGGCTTTGTTTTTTTTATTGATACACTTATTTAATATACTGTATATTAGAAAAACAGGCTGTTATTTCTTTAATTATGATATAAAAACTGGTTAAATGGATAGTATAATATAGAAGGAACCCTAATAAAGCGGGAAGAGACCTCCGCTTCAGGGTGACAAATTATAATTAAAAAACAAAACCGTTGCATCAAAGAAGAGCTTTAAAATGAAATGCTTTAGTCCAGTGAGACGGAAGACAGTTGGACGTCCAGAGGAGGATGAAGGTCCAAGCCTGAATCCCAAACCGCCTCCCCATCACTAACCGTTGTGGTCAGAAAATTTTATATATATTTTATATATATTTATGCTTTTTACTCGCTATGAAAGTTAATTCCCCTGCTTGAGGCTGTTTGCAGACCAGACTTTCTTTATTCCCATAAAAAACAAAATATCTTCCAGGCCTCCCTCGAAAAAGAGATTTTATCTCAAGGGACTTCCTGGTAATATAAAGGTAAATACCGGTAAATAAAAAAATAAAATCTCAAGGTTTATTCATAACATGTGTGATAACTTTGCTCAGATGAGAACAGGGCTGATTACGGTGCCGCATGATGAGCTGTTCTCTCTTTGCAAAGATAAAAACAGAATAAGATTTTCTGCCACACCTTCAAACCTTTGCTACAAAGAACAGCGGCTCTGAGACAGAAGCAGCGGCCTTCAAATGTGGGTGAAGTCATTTACAAACGCAAAGCTTTACGAGCTGCAAGTTGTCAACATAAACATGGCTGATTCGTCCACTTCGTCCCTGGCTACTCGACGCAGAACCAGTTTATGCAGGCAGGCGTCGGCTTCCTCCAGGGCCAGGAAAAAACCCGGGAACAAGGTGGACTCAAACATGTATTTCCCAGGATTGGACTGTTGCCAGCGGAATATGGCTTTGTGTCCTGCTCCATTAATCATATTCAGACCGTTGGGATCCTGGGAGAGACGAGAAGTGGGAAAACTGGTTAGGCCACGTATGCATCACAAGGTGCACCATGATTATCAGGAAGCAGCTTTTATTCACCATCTCCTCTGCAGAGACCTCCTTGTTCTCCTGGCAGGTTACTGTCAACTTCTTGCCATCATTCGCTACATTGAGCATGACTGGCTGCCTGCCACTAATATTCGTATCGTTATAAATCTGGATGGAAAATGTGGAGTCTGGAAGAAAAAAACAAAAAACATGAGATCCAGCTGGAAGAAAGATGTAGGAGACAAAACTGGAAACATGAAGGCAGGATCGGATTTCAGAAATGTGGGGCCGTAGCCAAAGACAACACATAAACAGACCCGTTGTCCAGATAGAGAAATGTTAATAGAATAGACATCCATGATCTGTTCTAGGTTGTGTCCCTCTCTTCTTGTCCCTTTTCTTCTTGTTTTCCTCTCTATGTTTTGT